>NW_026601364.1:0-55702 GCF_029448725.1 Salvelinus fontinalis
TGTTAATGGGAGACAGTATTTGTTAATGAAAACACTATTTGTTAATGAAGATAGTATTTGTTAATGAAGACATTATTTGTTAATGGGAGACAGTATTTGTTAATGAAAACACTATTTGTTAATGAAGATTGTATTTGTTAATGAAGACAGTATTTGTTAATGGAAGACAGTATTTGTTAATGGAAGACAGTATTTGTTAATGAAGACATTATTTGTTAATGAAGACAGTATTTGTTAATGAAGACAGTATTTGTTAATGGTTCCTGTTGTTCGTATCAAGTGCATTTCCAGAAAACTCACTTTAATACATCTTAACATTGTTGTTGTTAATGATAAATAATGAATTATTATCATGTTCATGATTTTCCTTATTGCCTGATATCAATCTAGACAAGACCCTCTCAATCCTGTAGTATCATAGCTCCGACCAACACTTTACTGGCATTACCTTGTTAAATAAAGGGAAAGAAATATAAAAGAAACTGACGTTGGTGATTTATACCAGCAGTGTTAATTAGAAATGCATGGTCTCCTCCCATTGAAGACAGGCACACTGATAGGACGGAAGGTCATTCTGAAAGCTCTGATTGGCTTCATTAATAGTCACAGGTTTCCAGTACGCAGCTTTTGTAATGATTTTGAGTATAACTTTTTGAGGCTCTGAGGACCCGTGCCAAATCTTTTCAGCCTCCTGAGGGGGAAGAGGTGTTGTGTCCTTTTCACAACTGTAGATGTGTGTGGACCATGACAGTTCCTTAGTGATGTGGACACCGAGGAACTTGAAGCTCTCGACTTGCTCTACAAGAGCCCTGTCGATGTGGAAGGGGGCGAGCTCGGTCCTCCGTTTCTTGTAGTCCACAACCAGCTCCTTTGTCTTGTTGACGTTGAGGAAGAGGTTGTTGCCCGAGCACCGCACTGCCAGGTCTCTGACCTCCTCCCTGTTGGCCGTCTCATCGGCATCGGTGATCA
This sequence comes from Salvelinus fontinalis, assembly GCF_029448725.1. Taxonomy (NCBI): domain Eukaryota; kingdom Metazoa; phylum Chordata; class Actinopteri; order Salmoniformes; family Salmonidae; genus Salvelinus; species Salvelinus fontinalis. The sequence goes on from NW_026601364.1 coordinate 970, forward strand.
GGCATACCACCATTGTGTCATCAGTAAACGTAATGATGATATTGGAGTTGTGCACTACCACACAGTCGTGGGTGAACAGGGAGTACAAGAGGGGACTAAGCACGCACCCGATGGGCCCCCGTGTTGATGGTCAGTGTGGCGGATGTGTTGTTGCCTACCCTTACCCACTGGTCCAGGATCCAGTTGCAGAGGGAGGTGTTCAGTGGTCCTTAGCTTAGCAGGGTCCTTAGCTTAGAGATGAGCTTGGAGGGCACTATGGTGTTGAACTCTGAGCTGTTTTCAATTAACAGCATTCTGACATAGGTGGTCCTCTTGTCCAGGTGGGAGAAGGCAGTGTGGACTGCAGTAGAGATTGCTGTCATGCAGAGCAGTGGAATGACTCTTCAGCTGTGAAAAGCTGCCTTGTCTCATTGAGGCTCTCTGCTCCCTCTGATACCTGTTGACCCTCACCTGCACATCTTTGGAGTTCCATTCATGAAGTGTGTCGTGTCTTTGGCTATGCCGGATTAAGTGATATGACATGCTATTCTATAAAATCCTTTCTCTGTAATTAATATTACCTGAGTGAGCTAATCATGTAAATGTAATTAACTAGAAAGTTGGGGCACCACAAAATAATATTTATAGAGCAGTTAACTTCTGAATAAACTCTTAAAGACCTAGTAATATTTTACATCAATAGCAGTCAATATTTATCGTCACCTTATTTCAGTCTCATCTGAAAGTTGTAAATTCTTGGTTATCTTCACAAACCCTGGCTAACAAGTTGAATCAGCAATAGAAAATTGGGTTTAATTATTTATTAACTAAATACCTAACTAATCACACAGAATTACATATACACAGAATGAATCATACGTTGATTACAAATTATATCATAAAGGAAAACGTCCCTAGCGGACGGAACAGATATGACAGCTGGTTACACAAAGAAAAGGGGGCTGGGTTTGAGTGAAAGAGCGGGAAGACTGAAGAACAAAGGGAAAAGCGATGTCTATCGTAAATACAGAATCTTATGCCTTCTAGATTACCGCCCTGTCACGCCCTGGCCTTAGTATTCTTTGTTTTCTTTATTATTTTAGTTAGGTCAGGGTGTGACATGGGGAATGTTTGTGTTTTGTCGGTTTTGGGTGATTATATGGTAAAGGGGGTGTTGGGTGTAGTGTATGGGTTTGTGTTGAGTGCATGTGTCTAGCTGTGTCTATGTTGGTTTAGTTTTCTAGGAGAGTCTATGGTTGCCTGAATGAGTTCCCAATTAGAGACAGCTGATTTCTGTTGTCTCTGATTGGGAGCCATATTTAGGGTAGCCATAGGCTTTCATTGGATGTGGGTAAGTGTCTATGTTATACGTTTGTAGCCTGTATGTGCACTTCGTTCTTAGCTTCACGATCGTTTTCTTGTTTTGTTAGTGTGTAAGTGTTTTTTGTTTTGTTTTTGCCTTCGTATTCATTAAAAGGAATATGGCTTATTTTCCTACTGCTGCGTTTTGGTCCGTCAATCCTCCACACGATCGTGACAGAATTACCCACCAATACAGGACCAAGCGGCATGTAAAGCGGCAACAGGACCCACCTACACAGGATTCTTGGACATGGGAGGAGATACTGGATGGTAAGGGGCCGTGGGCACAACAGGGAGAATATCGCCTTCCTCGTGAAGAGCTGGAGGCAGCTAAAGCCGAGAGGAGGCGATATGAGGAGGCAGCACGGAGACAAGGCTGGAAGCCCGTGAGTACAACCCAAACATTTCTTGGGGGGGGCCTTAAAGGGAGTGTGGCGAAGTCAGGTAGGAAACCTGCGCCTACTCAATGTACTTACCGTAGAGAGCGAGAGTACGGGCAGACACCGTGTTACGCAGTAGAGCGCAAGGTGTCTCCTGTACGCGTGCATAGCTCGGTTCGGTACATTTCAGCTCCTCGTATCGGCCGGGCTAGACTGAGTGTTGAGCCGTATGTCATGAAGCCGGCCCAACGCATCTGGTCACCAGTGCGTCTCCTCGGGCCGGCGTACATGACACCAGCCTTACGCATGGTGTCCCCGGTTCGCCTACATAGCCCGGTGCGGGTTTTTCCACCTTCCCGCACTGGTCAGGCGACGGGGAGCATACAACCAGGTAAGGTTGGGCAGGCTCGGCGCTCAAGGGAGCCAGTACGCATGCACGGTCCAGTATTTCCGGTGCCACCTCCCCGCCCCTACCCAGTACCACCAGTGCCTCCTCCACGCACTAGCCCTATGGTGCGTGTCTCCAGCCCTTTACCACCAGTGCATAAACCACGCACCAAGCCTCCTGTGTGTCCCCAGAGTCCTGTGCGTCCTGTTGCTGCTCCCCGCACTAGCCCTGAGATGCGTGTCCCCAGTCCGGTACCACCAGTTCCGGCACCACGCACTAGGCCTAATGTGCGCTCCCAGGGTCCAGTATGCCCTGTTCCTGCTCCCCGCACTAGCCCTGAGATGCGTGTCCCCAGCCCGGTACCACCAGTTCCGGCACCACGCACCAGGCCTACAGTGCGCCTCAGCCGGCAAGAGTCTGTCGTCTGCACAGCGATGCCTGAACTGCCCGTCTGCCAAGCGCCATCTGAGCCATCCGTCTACCCAGCGCCATCTGAGCCATCCGTCTACCCAGCGCCATCTGAGCCATCCGTCTACCCAGCGCCATCTGAGCCATCCGTCTGCCCCGAGCCATTAGAGCCGCCCGTCTGTCCCGAGCCGTTAGAGCCGTTCGTCAGTCAGGAGCCGCTAGAGCCATTCGTCAGACAGGATCTGCCAGAGCCGCCAACCAGACAGGATCTGCCAGAGCCGCCAACCAGACAGGATCTGCCAGAGCCGCCAACCAGACAGGATCTGCCAGAGCCGCCAACCAGACAGGATCTGCCAGAGCCGCCAACCAGACAGGATCTGCCAGAGCCGCCAACCAGACAGGATCTGCCAGAGCCGCCAACCAGACAGGATCTGCCAGAGCCGCCAACCAGACAGGATCTGCCAGAGCCGCCAACCAGACAGGATCTGCCAGAGCCGCCAACCAGACAGGATCTGCCAGAGCCGCCAAACAGACAGGATCTGCCAGATCCGTCAGCTAGCCATGAGCAGCCAGATCCGTCCGCTAGCCATGAGCAGCCAGATCCGTCCGCTAGCCATGAGCAGCCAGATCCGTCAGCCAGCCATGAGCAGCCAGATCCGTCCGCTAGCCATGAGCAGCCAGATCCGTCAGCCAGCCATGAGCAGCCAGATCCGTCAGCCAGCCATGAGCAGCCAGATCCGTCAGCCAGCCATGAGCAGCCAGATCCGTCAGCCAGCCATGAGCAGCCAGATCCGTCAGCCAGCCATGAGCAGCCAGATCCGTCAGCCAGCCATGAGCAGCCAGATCCGTCAGCCAGCCATGAGCAGCCAGATCCGTCAGCCAGCCATGAGCAGCCAGATCCGTCAGCCAGCCATGAGCAGCCAGATCTGTCAGCCAGCCATGGGCCGTCCCTCAGTCCGGAGCTGCAGTCCCTCAGTCCGGAGCTGCAGTCCCTCAGTCCGGAGCTGCAGTCCCTCAGTCCGGAGCTGCCGTCCCTCAGTCCGGAGCTGCCGTCCCTCAGTCCGGAGCTGCCGTCCCTCAGTCCGGAGCTGCAGTCCCTCAGTCCGGAGCTGCCGTTCCTCAGTCCGGAGCTGCCCCTTATCCTGGTGCTGCCCCTTATCCTGGTGCTCTCCCTTATCCTGGTGCTGCCCCTTAGTCCGGAGCTGCCCCTTAGTCCGGAGCTGCCCCTTAGTCCGGAGCTGCCCCTTAGTCCGGAGCTGCCCCTTAGTCCGGAACTGCCCCTTAATTCAGTGGGGTTAATGTGGAGGGGGGTCATTTGGAGGAAGCTAAGGAGGCGGTTAGTGACTGTGGTGGGGTGGGGACCACGACCAGTGCCGGAGCCGCCACCGTGGAAGGAAGCCCACCCAGACCCTCCCCTAGACTGTGTAATGGTGCGCCCGGAGTTCGCACCTTAAGGGGGGGTTATGTCACGCCCTGGCCTTAGTATTCTTTGTTTTCTTTATTATTTTAGTTAGGTCAGGGTGTGACATGGGGAATGTTTGTGTTTTGGGTGATTATATGGTAAAGGGGGTGTTGGGTGTAGTGTATGGGTTTGTGTTGAGTGCATGTGTCTAGCTGTGTCTATGTTGGTTTAGTTTTCTAGGAGAGTCTATGGTTGCCTGAATGAGTTCCCAATTAGAGACAGCTGATTTCTGTTGTCTCTGATTGGGAGCCATATTTAGGGTAGCCATAGGCTTTCATTGGATGTGGGTAAGTGTCTATGTTATACGTTTGTAGCCTGTATGTGCACTTCGTTCTTAGCTTCACGATCGTTTTCTTGTTTTGTTAGTGTGTAAGTGTTTTTTGTTTCGTTTTTGCCTTCGTATTCATTAAAAGGAATATGGCTTATTTTCCTACTGCTGCGTTTTGGTCCGTCAATCCTCCACACGATCGTGACACGCCCATTTGGAAAAGGAAAATGCAATAAATATTTACTCTGAGCTGCGCTTCGGTAGGTTGGTGGTAGATGGAAGGCCTTTGTCCTTTGAAGAATGTCTCTGCTGATAAATTGGATGCGTTGTAGTAACATCGTTGTGTGGATAGACGGGATACTCTGTCTGTTCTTTCCTAGCCCACGTTTGCAGCTGCTGTTGCTAAGTCAACGGCTAGGAGGTATCACTTCTGTAGTGAATAAGAGTTCAAAGTTCATACCATTCGCAACCAAAGCTCACGCTGAGGTTGGCTACGTTCTGTAGTCATTTTCTTGTTTAAAAAAATGACGGCTAGCCAGGGGCACACTCCAACACGCAGACATTATTTACAAACAATGCATTTGTGTTTAGTGAGTCCACCAGACCATAGGCAGTAGGGATAACCACGTGTTCTGTGGATAAGTGTGTGTGAATTTCACAATTTTCCTGTAAATGTAACGAGTACTTTGGGTTGTCAGGGAAAATGTATGGAGTAAAAAGTACAATATTTTCTTTAGGAATGTAGTGAAGTAAAAGTTGTCAAAAAGATAAATAGTAAAGTACAGATACCCCCCAAAACAACTTAAGTAGAACTTTAAAGTATGTTTACTTACAGTGGGAAGACAAAGTATGTGAACCCTTTAGAATTACCAGGATTTCTGCATAAATTGGTCAGAAAATTGTATCTGATCTTCATCTAAGTCACAACAATAGACAAACAGTCTGCTTAAACTAATAACACACAAACAATGATAATTGTTCATGTCTTTATTGAACACACTGTGTAAACATTCACAGTGCAGGTTGGAAAAAGTATGTGAACCCTTGGATATAATAACAGGTTGACCCTCCTTTGGCAGTGTAACCGATGTGAAATGGCTAGCTAGTTAGCGGTGGTGTTGGTTTTGTCTTGATTGTTTTCACCTGTTGCTTATTTTGGTTCATTAAGGGTCTATTTAAACTTCCAGTGCCCGCCTGCTTTTTTGCAGGCTTATTCTTACTGTCTGTGGTGAAGTTTTCCTCCTGCGTAATTGTTGTATGTTATTTTCCTTGTTTTTGGAGACATACCTGTTTTATGGTCATTGCCTGTTTGTTGGCTAGACCAAGCGAAATAAACACATCTATTGGAAGTATTGCTCTCTGCGCCTGACTCTACACCCACCACTCCTAGAATTCCATGACCGACGCATACCATTACATATTTGTGATCATTGTTGAGTGGTCCCTGCAGCGTACTATTGCAAATATGTGTTTGGAACAGGAGCAACAGAATGTATGATGCAACACATACGTTTAAACAGCATTATTGTCTTAAAAGCATCTAAACAATATTTTGTGCTATTTTTCTTCAATTTCACCTTTTATTGTAAAAGATAAATGTGAACTTCCTTATCCAAGCATCACGGAACACATCCACAGCCAAACTCTATAAACCAGTCTAAATAACAGGCAAATAATAAAGTTAGCGACCTAACAGCTAGACTTGTTTACAATGTACCACATCTCTAGTAAGCACATGAGAGAAATGTAATATTGTTTAGAAAAAAGATACATTTCAGCTAAGCTAACAGCAGCTAAATTCTTTATGATGGCAGCCATGTTTGTTTATGTTTAACAAGCTAAAAACTCCCTTATCCCAGAATGCCATTCACTATAAGACGCAAATAAACAAAGTCAAAGTTGTCAGCGCCCATTGTCCGAAAAATATCAACTTAGTATGAACACTTTTCAGCATATTACAAATCTTCGATGTGCTTGCTACAGTGTATTCAAGAACCGGAGCACATGACTTGACAAGTCGTTTACAGTTTTTGACGAATCACAAAGCAAATCAAATGCTATCACCTCACAGATCATCACCCCAAATACAAGTCTACTGCCTAGACGTAGCGCGAAAGCTAAACAGGATTGACAGATTTATTTAAAACCATTTTAGGGGGGGTATATCGGGGGTCATTTAATTTGTGGGGGGTTTTCAATTCATCGGGTAGAAATGGGGGAAGGTATCATGAGGGGATATGATGGAGGAAATATTACTATGATGGGTGATTCATCAATAAACACAGATGTTTATAATCTGAATAAAAATAAAACTCCTGGGAAGGAGAGGTCTAAGCTGGCAACCCAGAGTAACCATACCTAGAATCTAAGTCAGTCATGACAAAAAATCGTAACTCTTGACAGACACTGATAGCCTTTGAGTATAGAGATAATGTCCGGTTTCAAAAGGAAACGCCTCACTGATGAGGAGGTACAATAAATATTTTGTAATTCTGAAGAACCTGTGTGTGAGAGTGACAAGGGTGCCCAGTCCAACCTTGCAGGCAATAAGCATCCCTCACCTTCCCAAGATGCTGGTGCTACTGCCAATCTTGTAGGCTGTAAGGGAGAAGAGGTTGAAGTTGAGGAGGTCGCTCCCCGCTGCTGGAGATCCTGTCACATCAAACAATCAGAGATAGACTTCAATGACACCCTGTCTGGTGTACAAAGCACCCTGCCTACCTCCTCAGAGGCAGTGTTTTAAACTGTTCCTTGAGGAATTGGTGGAGAGTGTGGTGCAGGAAACCAACAGGTATTATCATTATCATATTACAGAAAACCCCAAGGCTCTTTTCAAGTGTATCAAAATCCATAATGCCTTTAGCCTACTAAATGTGCATAATTTGTTTGCAGGTATTCTCATGAACTGAAAGAAAAGACTGTCGCTGGCATAAAGGGAAGTTCTCAAAATGGGTGAACAATACCATCCGTGAAATCTATACCTTCCAGGTCACGGTGCTGCTGATGGGGCTAGTGAAGAAGGGCTCTGTGAGGGACTACTGGACCACTGACCCCATTTTGAGGGTCTTGGCATATCTGGGTCAGTGGTGATCACCATACTGCAGCCTTATTTATTTAAAAAATATATATATTTAACTAGGCAAGTCAGTTAAGAATGTTTATTTATTTACTTACAATGACAGCCTAGGAACAGTGGGTTAACTGCCTTGTTCAGGAAAAGAACGACAGATTTTTAACTTGTCAGCTTGGGGATTCTATCTTGCAACCTTTCGGTTATTAGTCACTATAGTCTCTGGTCAATATAACGGATCATCTGTGACTACGTATAAATTAGTCAAAACCGAATTGCACGGTGGGAGAATAACGTCACGTTCGTCTGTAGCTGTACACCAACTAGCCACAACCACCTGACGAGGGACTTAAAGTGCTACTTAAAAATTCCACTCCGACGCATGCTGCTGCTAGCTAGCAGGCGGTTTTAAAAGAAATGTGAAGTTAACTTTTTGTGTCTCGATTTTCTTTAAACACAATGCAGGCCAAGGGATTTGCTGTAGTCCACCACCAGTAAAGGTAACGGTACGTTATCTTAGGTAGGTAGCCTAGTAGCAAACTTAACGCTAACTAGTTATGTTACGGACAACTAGCTAGCTTGCTAACGATTGGTTAGCAGTTGCTAACCGCATTAACCTAGTTAGCAAAATACAATAAAAAGTTAAATCTAAATAGCTAATGTTAGATACATCGCCAAATACGATTTAGGCGTTTGTTGCCATTTAGCTAACTAGCTAGCTCGTTAGCTAGCTAGGAAGTTGGCTGGCTAGCTAGCAAACTAGGAAGTTGGCTGGCTAGCAGCTAGCTAGCTAGGAAGTTGACTGGCTAGCTTGGTCAGATCAGTTGTATGGTAATTTTTATAGCCCATGTATGTATTGGAAAGACACGGGTAGTCGCAAATTGGTGAATTATATATTTTTAGCAGTCTGACAGCGAGTCTGATTCCCGGGTGGGTCTGAAAAAGAATTTACAGTATTTATCAATATTAAATAAATGACCAATTGCTGCTGGTGACTGGTTGTACCGTAAAGTGATGTTGACATTACTTTTTTTTAATAAGTTGTTCTGTCATATCTAACAATCGACTGTTCTCAGTTTAGAGATTGTCATCAGGGCTTTTTGACGAGTTTGTTTTTGTAGTTTATTGGTGCAAAATGGATGTTAAGATGGAGGACGATGAAGCAGAGAGATCCCAAGTAACCATTTGGTCTGATTCAATTAATGCCTGCATAGATTACCCACATTCTCCAGTGTCAGGAAACACAGAAACAAGTTATCTGGAAACCAAAACCAATTCAACATATGAACATGACTATACAGTGATCCAAACTACCAACAATTTATCAGACAGTTATTTTCCTTCTGAGATTGATGTAAAGCTTGAGGAGAATGACATGGGAATATCCCCAACTGTCCCATGGTCTTCATGTTCCTATGTGGGTTTACCAAAAGAGCATTCACATGTACCTTCCATCAGTTCCCAAACAACAAGTCAAGGGCAGATTTTACGTCTTTTCCCTGAAAAGACATGCACAAGTGATGGGGAGAATAACGCTGTCAAAATGGTTTATTTCTGTAATGCCCAAGATCCCGTTAGTACATCTGAAGGGCATTTTCTCAAAGAGGAGTCATGGCATGGATCACCGTCCAGTGATATTCCCATAGCAAATGCATTCACCCTATGTGGTTCATTTGAAGCTCAAATCAACCCATCTTCACAGGTGTTTAGCATAAACCAAACCCAGACCAATATTGAATTGCCATTGCCTGCTGAAAATGTTCATCTAGCAAGATATAGTACTGACATTACTTCTGTGCTAACCTCGCCTGCTACAGAAAGCGGATGTAATTTAGCTGTATCTACTAGATCGAGGCCTATTCTTTCTGATTACTGTGAGCCATTCAACTTTCCTTCTGATGAAGACGAAGACTACAATGGCGATGGAAGACGAAGACTTCAATGCCAAAAAACAGTAGAGGATGAGTATATACGGCAGTGTCGTGTCAGTTACTCAAGAAAAATCCCAAGACATTTTGGAAAGTTTTCGAAAGCTCCATACAAGAAGTGCAAGGAAATGGGTGTAGTTTTCAATGTTGGATCTGGAGCGAAACAGAAACTTGATCGTCATTTACTGACAAATGGTGTAATGGCTGAGGTGTCTGAATATGCTAAAGAGATTAAAAGAGCTCACCGGCATGTTATCTATGATATTCTAGAATACAACTTTGATCTTGGTGTTGGTAGTGAATTACAATTTGATTTTTGCAGCCGGATTATGTTAAAACTAAAAGAAATGATGAAAAAGAATTACAAGAGGACACAACCTGGATGGTTAGCAGAAGTGTTTGAACTTCCTGATCCAAAGACAATGAAAGCAAGTAACCTCTCTCGTCAATGGGCAAGGTCCTTTTTGCATAACAGCGTCTCAAAAAATCTAACACCCTTTGACATCTGTATAAAGGAGGAGCCTGTTGTGGACCTGATATCTCCTCCGCATGTGAAGACTGAAAGCCTCTTTACTGAGACAGTTTTAACACGGTGTGCGGATGAGACCGCACTCTTTGGTCCTGAAAATGGACCTCATGAAATATGCACAAAGGATGAGGCTGATCTGGCTGTGATCTATCCTCAACATGTCCAGACAGAAAGCGTCTTCACTCAGACAGACATAAAAATGGAGGAATCCTTAATGATGCCCACATTAGAAGAAGCATTGGAGTACCTCTACCCTCTCTGTAAGGAAAAAGGACTTGACCTGGATGTGAAATCTAAATGTGTGAAAAAGGAGAAACTTGACTTGCATCTATTGACCAGAGATGTAATGTTTGAAGTGGCTGATTTTGCTTCAGACGTGTGTGGAAATTACAGGCAGATTGTCTGTGATGTTCTAGACCAAAATTTTGATCTGGATTTACAACGTGGGAAAACTGAGCTGGCTCAAGAGATTATGGTTGCGTTAGCAGCAGTTAGGCAGAGAAAGACACATTTACATGGTCAAAAGAGATGTGAATTTTACAAGGATACTTTCATGAAAAAATGTCGCAAACGAAAGAATCCTGCAGAGATTTGCAGTAACCAGAATTTCACTACATCATCACTTGAGCTGAAATACCGAAGACGGAAAGAAGTAACAAAAAGGAGGAGGTTGGATTTAATGAGAAAAAAAAAAGAAATGGACATGTTATTAGCCAGGGTGTCGAAGGGAGGCGATTTGCTGGAAGTCAGACAAGTAGAACCTCATTGGGTCAAGCTAGAGAGCATCTCTGATAAGATTGACCTTGCACTTTGTGCTGATGAAACGAAGCAAAATGTTACCAACTTAGACCATTCAAATGTGACGTTTAACACCAAAGAACTGGTGAAAGACTGCTACCCACTCTGTCATGAAATAGTTCTGGGCCTTGATGTTGCATCCAAACCTGCATTCACTCACTGTGGTTATTTTGAAGCTCAAATCAACCCAACTTCACAGGTGTTTAGCATAAACCAAACCCAGACCAATATTGAATTGCCATTGCCTGCTGAAAATGTTCATCTAGCAAGATATAGTACTGCCGTTCCTTCTGTGCTAACCTCACCTGCTACAGAAAGCGGATGTAATTTAGCTGTATCTACTAGACCGAGGCCTATTCTTTCAGATTATTGTGAACCATTCAACTTTCCTTCTGATGAAGACGAAGACTACAATGGCGATGGAAGACGAAGACTGCAATGCCAAAAAGCGGTAGAGGATAAATATATACGGCAGCGGCGTGTCAGTTACTCAAAACATAACCCAAGAGATTGTGGAAAGTATTGGAAAGCTCCATACACGAAGTGCAAGGAAATTGGTGTAGATTTCAATGTTGGATCTGGAGTGAAACAGAAACTTGATCGTCATTTACTGACAAATGGTGTAATGGTTGAGGTGGCTGAATATGCTAAAGCGATTAAAAGCGCTGAACAGCGTGTTATCTATGATATTCTAGAATACAACTTTGATCTTGGTGTTTGTAATGAAGTACAATATACTTTTTCTGCCCGGACTATGGCAAAACTAAAAGACATGAAAAAGAATTACAAGAAGATACAACCTGGGTGGTTAGCAGAAGTGTTTGAACTTCCTGATCCAAAGACAATGAAAGCAAGTAACCTCTCTCTTACATGGGCAAGGTCCAATTTGCATGACAGCGTCTCAGAAAATCGTACACCCTTTGACATCTGCATAAAGGAGGAGCCTGTTGTGGACCTGATATCTCCTCCGCATGTGAAGACTGAAAGCCTCTTTACTGAGACAGTTTTAACACGGTGTGCGGATGAGACCGCACTCTTTGGTCCTGAAAATGGACCTCATGAAATATGCACAAAGGATGAGGCTGATCTAGCTGTGATCTATCCTCAACATGTCCAGACAGAAAGCGTCTTCACTCAGACAGACATAACAATGAAGGAATCCTTAATGATGCCTACATTAGAAGAATCATTGGAGTACCTCTACCCTCTCTGTAAGGAAAAAGGACTTGACCTGGATGTGAAATTTAAATGTGTGAAAAAGGAGAAACTTGACTTGCATCTATTGACCAGAGATGTAATGTTTGAAGTGGCTGATTTTGCTTCAGAAGTGTGTGGAAATTACAGGCAGATTGTCTGTGATGTTCTAGACCAAAATTTTGATCTGGATTTACAAAGTGGGAAAACTGAGCTGGCTCAAGAGATTATGGATGGGTTAGGAATGGTTTGGATGAGAAAGACACATTTACAAGGTCGAAAGAGATGTGAATTTTACAAGGATACTTTCATGAAAAAACATTGCAAACAAAAGAATTCTGCAGAGTTTTCCAATCACCAGAAGGCCACTACAGTAACACTTGAGCCGAAATACCAAAGACTGAAAGAAGTAACAAAAAGGAGGAGGTTGGCTTTAATGATGAAAAAAAAAAGAAATGGACATGTTAATAGCCAGGGTGTCGAAGGGAGGCGATTTGCTGGAAGTCAGACAAGTAGAACCTCATTGGGTCAAGCTAGAGAGCATCTCTGATAAGATTGACCTTGCACTTTGTGCTGATGAATCGAAGCGAAATGTTACCAACTTAGATATGTGAAGTTTAACACACAAATGGGTGTAAGAGTGCTACCCGATCTCTCATGAAATAGGTCTGGACATTGATGTTGCATCCTAACCTGCAAAAACGAAACTGGAATTGAATTTACTGACTAACAGTGTCGTTATCGAGGTTCATACATACTTGCGTAAGAATCGTTGAGGTAAGATTGGAAAAGATGGGTGGATATTTTGTTTGCTCTCTGATATTCTAGAATACAATTTTGATCGTAGTTTGCAAAATCAGAGACGTTATCAAGCTCAATTATGGATTTAGAGTAAAGTGACGGTTCGAAAACACAAACCTGAGCTCTTGGGAAAGGGTCAAATGTCGAAAGAAGTGTTCATAATACCTAATGTTTATTTAAAGCCGTGCAACAACAAAAAAAAACAGTGCTTTCAGATGATTTACCTAAAGGAATATCAAAGAAATCTCACGGAAAACCATGGAACAAGATGCAAGACTGGTATATCCTAATCATGGCAAACACTATCGCCACGAAGAGCATTTAATCAAAGATTGTTCATGGCATGGCTCAACGCCAATTGATATTCTGACAGGAAATGTATTCAACCTCCCAGAATTGTCACTACGCATTGCAGAAAAGGGTTCTTTTGAAAGTCAAGTCAACCCAACTTCAGATATTTAGCCAAACACCAACTGAACGACAAGATCAGGCCAACAATCTCCCAAAACATGGTACTGCCATACCTTTTGTTCTATCCTCATCTGCTACAGAAATCGGCTGCAATGTGGAACTACCTACTAGTCCTCCTCTTCCAGCTAATTGTGAATCATTTGAACTTTCCCTCTGAAGTCTACAATGTCAAAACTGTAGAGGATGAATATAAACTCAGCAGAAAAAGAAATGTCCTCTCACTGTCAACTGCATTTATTTTCAGCAAACTTAACGTGTAAATATATGTATGAACATAAGATTCAACAACTGAGACATAAACTGAACAAGTTCCACAGACATCTGACTAACCGTAATGGAATAATGTGTCCCTGAACAAGGGGGGTCAAAATCAAAAGTAACAGTCAGTATCTGGTGTGGCCACCAGCTGCATTAAGTACTGCAGTAAATCTCCTCATGGACTGCACCAGATTTACCAGTTCTTGCTGTGCGATATACCCCACTCTTCCACCAAGGCACCTGCAAGTTTCCAGACATTTCTGAGGGGATTGGCCCTAACCCTTATCCTCCGATCCAACAGTTCCCAGACGTGCTCAATGGGATTGAGATCCGGGCTCTTTGCTGGCCATGGCAGAACACTGACATTCATGTCTTGCAGGAAATCACGCACAGAATGAGCAGTATGGCTGGTGGCATTGTCATGCTGGAGGGTTAATACAACTTTGATCTTCTTTTGCAAAATGAGTAATGATATGACTTTAAAAATGGCTAGAAGCAAGATGCATTACAAGAGAAGAAAACCTGGGTGGTTAACAGAAGTGTTTGAACTTCCTGATCCAAAGACAATGAAAGCAGGACAATACTCCCTTACGTGGGCAAAAACCTATTTGCATAGTGCCTTCGGAAAGTTTTCAGACCCCTTGACTTTTTCCACATTTTGTTACGTTACAGCCATATTGTAACATTTATTAAATTAAACAATGTCCTTAGCAATCTGCGTTCAAAAGTGCTACCCACGCTGCAAGGAAATAGGCCTGGACCTCGTAATTGCATCCAAACCTGCAAAAAACAAAACTTACATTTCAGTTACTGGTAATGGTGTAAATATTTACTAATAGGATGTAAAAAGGCTAAAGGATATGCGTCTTCTCTCTATGATAGCCTAGAATACATTTTTGATCTTAAAGTGGAACTGACAGCGTTTTAGCAATATGTAATCTTAGATCTGTTCATATACATCCCAGGAAGATTATATATATATATTTTTACCGTTTTCAGACACGTGATCACTTTTAGATATGGTCGTTTTTATAAATTCATTGAATGTTTGAGAATGAAGTATAGTAAGGCATTTGTGAAAATTCTATAAGAATATAGTCAGAGGTGTCCACATACTTTTGTGTATGGGATTTGTGTTAACGGTTAAATCTTTAAATAGTGGATTTTGCAGATTCCCTTGGCCTCCTGTTGGTTCACTTTTGTTCTTGCTGTGAAGACTGATTTATTTCTAGACGTATTTTTTCTTCCCCATTAAACGACATGTTCATTGACTAGCCTAACTTTTCTACCTTTCAAAGCCTCTGTAGATGAACCTCCTGATCTTTTTTGATGTAAATAAGGTGAACAAGGATATTTTTTCTAAATAAGAGTAGCCCTAGGCATTGGTAAAAAAATCCTATGGATAATCTTTTTCTTTTTGCAAGTTTGTTTTTCAGCCATTTTTGGAGGTACTTATCAGTGGGCTATTTCTATTTCATAAAAAAAAAAAATTGAGGAAAGATTAAGAAAGACACTGCATCAAGACTTGCTTTGCAGTTACCCATACTTTTCTATTCTAAGGTCAACTATGAAGTGAAAGTATTTTTATTTTTAAGGACACTTTCATTGACATTCTCAGGTGTTCCTCTGACACCTGTGGCATTACAAGGTATGCAAGTAAATGTGTGACTGAGATGCACATTGCAGCTTTTTCTACTGCTTGCCATTCAAACTTTAAAACTTGCAAACCGGTCTATCCGGGATCCTTGAGACATCGCTACCGCATTGTTTTGAAACACCATGGAAACACTAAGAATGTACAGCAGCTTTTTTTTAATGTCTACTTGGCATTTTCTTTGTTGGACTTTTTGTCACCTTTTTTAGACAAATGAGTGGATTGTCTTTGTTTATATTTTAATGAATAAATATCTACTTTTTTTGTCATTTAGACACTTATCCAAGTGCTTACAGGTTCGTGGATGTTTTTGTGATATACATTTTTCTGAGCAGATGTTAGTTTCAGCCATTTTTGGAGGCTGATTTATTTTATTTTTTTCCTTTTTTTTCTTGGGAGGATTAACACACGTTTTTGAAAGTCTTCATACTTCTCCCATTTGTGGACTGCTTAAAAGGAGTTTCTTTCTGGCATACTTTGGAGTGTCTTTGGAACAAAGGGTATGTAGCCTTTATGCTGCATTTTTGTTAATGAAATGTTAACTGTTAATTAGCTTATTCAAGACTTTTGCTATTTCAGTTATCATCTTGTGTTATCATGTAGTGTTGTAAATGTATATTTCTTAATTTCCACTCTTGAATGTATTTTGTAATCACTTGGGCCCTCCCTTGAAGCGACCACTATCCCCCAACCCCTAGGATTAGAAAGTATTTGATATGTTAAGGCCATATGGTAATAGCTCCAGCATGCCTTCTGATGGACTTTCAGCATTTTAGCCATATTCTTTGCATATCTAAGTGTAAGGGTTAGTAGTGTTTGCTGGATCCTGCCCTGTTCTGGTAACTGAATACACATTTCTTCCCAGGTGCTGCGTCTCTGTGTCAACCGGCTGAGCATGCGCCCCAAAAGCAGAATGGTCTTTCCGTCCTTTCTGCCATGTTTGACAGAACTCTTCAGAAGTGAGTAGCCTACCTCAAAGCCCTGAAGGGGTGTTATAGTCAGAGAATCAACTGGCAGCTTAAAAAATATATATATATTTTATTTAACCTTTAATTTAACCAGGTAGGCCAGTTGAGAACACGTTCTCATTTACCACTGCGACCTGGCGAAGATAAAGCAAAGCAGTGCGAGAGTTAAACATAGACAAAAGTACAGTCAATAACACAAAATAAAAGAAATTGAAAAATCTATGTACAGTGTGTGCAAATGTAGAAGAGTAGGGAGGTAGGCAATAAATAGGCCCTACAGGCGAAAATATTTACAATTTAGCGTTAATACTGGAGTGATAGATGTGCAGATGATGATGTGCAAGTAGAGATACTGGGGTGCAAGAGGGTAAGTAATAACATGGAGAGGAGGTAGTCGGGTGTGCTATTTACAGATTGGCTGTGTACAGGTAGTTCTTCTTTTGGTGTTTTTCAGAGTCAGTAGAATGGTGTCTTCAGTGTTCTAAGTTTTTATAACTGTGACCTTAATTGCCTACTATTACTCATGTTACTGAGTAGGTGGGTGTGATGGCTTCCGATAGAGAGTTGCTGATGGTTCCTGGGGTGAATGGACTCCATTTTGTGTTGACTGACACAAGAGAACTCCCACGCAATGTCACTGTCAAACACAGAGGGTTGACCAGGGCTGGGAGGGTGTAAAACTATAGTACAATACTGTTGGTCTACTGGGGTTAAAGGACTGAGTCTGTGTCTGTCTTCGCGTGTGTCTGCTAATATGTATGATGTCATGTATATCTTCTCTCCAGACTACCATGGTGGTTTCCAGCTTCAGCCAGCCCAGGACTTTAAGATAGACCGTCTGTCTGGCCTCTCTTAGGTCTCCTGCAACAAACACCACACCTTCCGCTCATGATCCCCTCACCGCTCAAATGGCTCCTCGCCAAGTCCCCACACACCACCCTACGCCAACGCCAACCGATCTACTCCCCACGTAGTGAGAATGGTACGCCCCGGCTCTATGATTAGACCTCATTGCTGTCGGAAGATACCACTCCAGAGCGGGGGTGGTCGCCTGTGAGGAATGGACACAGCGGGAGGGGCAAAATGGACCAATGGGAGTGCAGTGCTGAGAGGGGAGGTAGGAACACTCAACCCCTCCCCCTGAGCCCCCTCCGCAGGACTGAACCCTCTCGACAGGGAGGGAGAGGGGGGACTGGGACAGACAGGGAAGGGGAAACAAGTGAACAGATATTCGCCAGGACAGTCGCAGAATGGTCACCATGGAAACATACCACCTGTACCAGTTCAGGACATGAGATCGCCACGTTGACCATCTTTAAGACGAAACAGTCTCTGGGTGAGTATGCCCATCAGTCAGCCGCCCACTAATCAGTAGCCTAGTACCCGGCCCCACCAGTAGAGGTCAGTGCATCACCTGCTTATTGTTATTAATGGCCCAGTCTGAAAAATACCCTTAGTAAGGCTATTTACTGTGTCTCTTTAGTCTACAGCAACAGTTGGTCATCTTCCCCTGTAGATGCAGGATTTCAATCTTGCCAAAGCAGTAACACAACTGATTCAACTTAGTCTTGTACTAAAGACTATGATTTTTAGTTGATTGGCAAAAGCCTACACCTACACTGGCACTCTGTGGAGATATTCCGTGTCTCTACAGGTATCAGTATCTCAGGTGGGATGGAGAATGAGATGATGTTTCCAGGAGGAGCTGCCTCTACCAGTGACGCTCTGATGGTAAGCTTCTTTAGGAGATCACTGTAATATTCCGGCAGCTCATGCTTTAATCCAAGCTGAGCCATATAATACAAGGTGATGTGTTTAGCGAAATGTATTGGTCTGTGACGTTTGTAAACAACACTCAAGTTTGGCCTGGGCTCAGAACTCTGAGTCTACAATACCTGAATGAAAAGGCTTTGCTAGTGTGTGTGCCTGTGTTGGTGTGTCAGGCTTTTGTCTGACTGACAGTCTCATGAGTGGTAGAATGAGAGCGAAGTGGTGGAGAGAGGAAACTATTTTAAGACACCCGCATGCTTCCCATCCAGAACAGTTTGCGTATACACTACATGACCAAAATTACGTGGACACCAGCTCGTCAAACATCTCATTCCAAAATCATGGGCATTAATATGGAGTTGGTCCCCCCCTTTGCTGCTATAGCAGCCTCTACTCTTCTGGGAAGAATTTCCACTTGGTGTTGGAACACTGCTGCGGGTACTTTATTTAAATATTTTTTACCTTTTATTTAACTAGGCAAGTCATATTTACAATGACGGCCTACCCTGGCCAAACCCTAACCCAGACGACGCTGGGCCAATTGTGCGCCGCCCTATGGGACTCCCAATCACGGCCGGTTGTGATACAGCCTGGAATCGAACCAGGGTCTGTTGTGACGCCTCAGGCACTTATATGTAGTGCCTTAGACCGCTGTGCCGCTCGGGGTTGTTCAATAACTTGCTTCCATTCAGCCACGAGCATTCGTGAGGTTGGGCACTAATGCTCGCAGTCGGCGTTCCAATTCATCCCAAAGGTGTTCATGGGGTTGAGGTCAGGGCCCTGTGCAGGCCAGTCAAGTTCTTCCACACCGATCTCAACAAACCATTTCTGTATGGAGCTCGCTTTGTGCACAGGGGCATTGTCATGCTGAAACAGGAAAGGGCCTTCACCAAACTGTTGCCACAAAGTTGGAAGCACAGAATCATCTAGAATGTCATTGTATGCTGTAGCTTTAACGTTTTCCTTCACTTGAAATACGGGGCCCAAACCATGAAAAACAGCCCCAGACCATTATTCCTTCTCCACCAAACTTTACAGTTGATGCTATGTATTGGGGCTGGTAGCGTTCTCTTGGCATCCGCCAAACCCAGATTCGTCAGTCGGACTTCCAGATAGTGACGTTTGATTCATCACTCCAGAGAATGCGTTTCCGCTGCTCCAGAGTCCAATGGCGGCTAGCTTTACACCACTCCAGCCGATGCTTGGGATTGCGCATGGTGATCTTAGGCTTGTGAGCGGCTGCTCGGCAATTTCATGATGCTCCCGACAAACAGCTCTTATGGTGACCCTTCTTCCAGAGGCCGTTTGGAACTAGTGAGTGTTGCAACCGAGGACAGACGATTCTACTACAAATGTTTGTCTATGGAGATTGCAATGCTTTGTGCTCGAAGCAACAGTTGTGGCAGAAAAATCTGAATCCTCTAATTTTAAGGGGTGTCCACATACTTTTGTATTTATAATGCATTATAATGTTTTGTGATGTTTTTGTTCGTTTTGTTCATCAAAGGGTTTTTTCAGCTGTTCGTGCACACTTTTTTTCCCTGCTCGAGGCAAGACAAAGTTTAGTGCTGAAGTCTTCGCCCCTTCGTTGGTTATTGGTCAACAGTAGGGATTGTTCAATGAAGTGTTTGTCATTCAATGATAGCCGACTCGCTTTCATGCAATTTTTTTCACTGGAGAAATACTGCACCAAACATCTTAGTTAGATGTAAAGTTGAGTGACGAAGATATCCTCGGCAAAAACGCCAAAATGAATTCCTTAATTACATACATTGTGACTATTTTGAGGAAGTGTATATTGACAACGGTGTCTGAACATAGTACTGTCTTTCAAGGGAGTATTTGAGTATAATCGTTCGGTTCACCTCGCCGAGTTCGGATGGGCGCCAGCTGACCAAAACATGAGGAAGTCACCTTGCTCACAGCTCTGTGAGGAGAATAGTGTACAATAGCTGAGTGTGTGAGTGTGCGTCTCCTGAATGATATGTAGGGTGTCCACTCCACTCACCCACTCTAACCAGAGTGGGTGAAAACACGCTTTGGTGAGGACTTTTCACTTTCTTTCGTTATAAAATACATTTGACCAAGACAAATATGATTCTTCATGTTATGAATCGCTCAGTGGGGTCGTTCTGACATCATTAATATTATATCCTAGAGGTCATATTTCATAACCTAATACATCTGATAAAAAGCACTGAGCTCTGTTGACATAGTGGTGCAGCCTCATCGGATTTCACGTCTTCCAAGTTGTTTCCGTGGGTCGCAAATAGCTAAATTAGCATGACGAGCTGAAATAAATGTAAAAGGCTTTGAAAATAAAAAGCTTGTGGTAGGTACGCTCAGTGCTCCGTTGACATTTCACAGAGATACGCCTGTTTTTGTTCATATTAAAATGAAAAGCATAGAATTAAATATGAAAATACAAAATGTCATGTCTCAACATTGATATCGATCTTACCTCTATATTGTTTTATGTCCTCCGGATTTGAGAAGAAAAATGAGTTGGCCTTAATTCTCTCACAGCATCCAGCCTGGCTGACACAATGCTATTCTCCTGATTTATGACCACTCTTCTCTGGCCTCCATTGATTTAGTCACTCTAATTTTGACCATCCAACAAGGGTAAAAACACCAATAACTTTTCAACGGATTATGATGGAGACCATGGGGTTTCTTAGAGGAGTATCTACACAATTAACATATTATTTTACACATTGGTCAAAATGTTTTTGATTGGACACCCTATAATATCTTAGCCAGAGTGTATTACCGGAAAGAAAGATCCTGAATGAAGCAGGGGGATAAGGTCAGAGGTTACAGTGAGGTGAAATGGGGGTGATGTCTGAGAGACATACTGTAGCTCTGTAACCTAAGAGATACTAGGTCACAGCTCTGTAACCTAAGATATACTAGGTCACAGCTCTGTAACCTAAGATATACTAGGCCACAGCTCTGTAACCTGAGAGATACTAGGCCACAGCTCTCTAACCTGAGAGATACTAGGTCACAGCTCTCTAACCTAAGAGATACTAGGTCACAGCTCTGTAACCTAAGAGATACTAGGTCACAGCTCTCTAACCTAAGAGATACTAGGTCACAGCTCTGTAACCTGAGAGATACTAGGTCACAGCTCTGTAACCTGAGAGATACTAGGTCACAGCTCTCTAACCTGAGAGATACTAGGTCACAGCTCTCTAACCTGAGAGATACTAGGTCACAGCTCTCTAACCTAAGAGATACTAGGTCACAGCTCTGTAACCTAAGAGATACTAGGTCACAGCTCTGTAACCTAAGAGATACTAGGTCACAGCTCTGTAACCTGAGAGATACTAGGTCACAGCTCTGTAACCTGAGAGATACTAGGTCACAGCTCTGTAACCTGAGAGATACTAGGTCACAGCTCTGTAACCTGAGAGATACTAGGTCACAGCTCTGTAACCTGAGAGATACTAGGTCACAGCTCTCTAACCTGAGAGATACTAGGTCACAGCTCTCTAACCTGAGAGATACTAGGTCACAGCTCTCTAACCTGAGAGATACTAGGTCACAGCTCTCTAACCTGAGAGATACTAGGTCACAGCTCTCTAACCTGAGAGATACTAGGTCACAGCTCTCTAACCTGAGAGATACTAGGTCACAGCTCTCTAACCTGAGAGATACTAGGTCACAGCTCTCTAACCTGAGAGATACTAGGTCACAGCTCTCTAACCTGAGAGATACTAGGTCACAGCTCTCTAACCTGAGAGATACTAGGTCACAGCTCTCTAACCTGAGAGATACTAGGTCACAGCTCTCTAACCTGAGAGATACTAGGTCACAGCTCTCTAACCTGAGAGATACTAGGTCACAGCTCTCTAACCTGAGAGATACTAGGTCACAGCTCTCTAACCTGAGAGATACTAGGTCACAGCTCTCTAACCTGAGAGATACTAGGTCACAGCTCTCTAACCTGAGAGATACTAGGTCACAGCTCTCTAACCTGAGAGATACTAGGTCACAGCTCTCTAACCTGAGAGATACTAGGTCACAGCTCTCTAACCTGAGAGATACTAGGTCACAGCTCTCTAACCTGAGAGATACTAGGTCACAGCTCTCTAACCTGAGAGATACTAGGTCACAGCTCTCTAACCTGAGAGATACTAGGTCACAGCTCTGTAACCTGAGAGATACTAGGTCACAGCTCTGTAACCTGAGAGATACTAGGTCACAGCTCTCTAACCTGAGAGATACTAGGTCACAGCTCTCTAACCTGAGAGATACTAGGTCACAGCTCTCTAACCTGAGAGATACTAGGTCACGTACAGTAGAGCTTTGCAGATGTTATCGCAGGTGCAGCAAAATGCTTATGTTTCTAGCTCCAACAGTGCAGCAATATCGTGTGTGTGTGTGTGTGTGTGTGTGTGTGTGTGTGTGTGTGTGTGTGTGTGTGTGTGTGTGTGTGTGTGTGTGTGTGTGTGTGTGTGTGTGTGTGTGTGTGTGTGTGTGTGTGTGTGTGTGTGTGTGTGTGTGTGTGTGTGTGTGTGTGTGTGTGTGTGTGTGTGTGTGTGTTGCTGCCGCCGTGAACCTGGTGACAGCACTTCCCAGGTCCGATTAGTGTCATACACTCTGGGGATCTGGTGTCGGCTAAGCCTTTCAGTTTCTAAGAACTTCCCCTTAGAATCCCCCTTTCACACACACATACATACGCATGCGACAGAGACCTTTGAGAAGGATGGGAAGGACAAGGAGGGAGAGAAATGGTTGGGAGAGAGAGGGAAACAGAGACATGGTTGGTTTGCTCTACTCTGACCCCCCCCCCCATCTCCAGTTTCTAAACTCAGCCTCACACCTCGCTGGCGTAGTCTGATAGCCGGTCCTTATCTTGTGTGTCTGCTGGCTGTCTCCCACACAGAGACCAAGTAGACAACTACAGCAGGCTTTCCTGTCCCCCTGTTCCTGTCTGAAAACACCCTACCTTTTAGCTAGCCACCAGGTGTGTGTGTCTCTCTCTGTGTGTCTCTCTCTGTGTGTCTCTCTCTGTGTGTCTCTCTCTGTGTGTCTCTCTCTGTGTGTCTCTCTCTGTGTGTCTCTCTCTGTGTGTCTCTCTGTGTCTCTCTCTGTGTCTCTCTCTGTGTCTCTCTCTCTGTGTCTCTCTCTCTGTGTCTCTCTCTCTGTGTCTCTCTCTCTGTGTCTCTCTCTGTGTCTCTCTCTGTGTCTCTCTCTGTGTCTCTCTCTGTGTCTCTCTCTGTGTCTCTCTCTGTGTCTCTCTCTCTGTGTCTCTCTCTCTGTGTCTCTCTCTCTGTGTCTCTCTCTCTGTGTGTCTCTCTCTGTGTGTCTCTCTCTGTGTGTCTCTCTCTGTGTCTCTCTCTCTGTGTCTCTCTCTCTGTGTCTCTCTCTCTCTGTGTCTCTCTCTCTGTGTCTCTCTCTCTCTGTGTCTCTCTCTCTGTGTCTCTCTGTGTGTGTGTGTGTGTTGCTCCTTTTCATCTGTGCTGTTAGCTGAGTAAGGTCACTGTGTAGTCAACAGCACCAGGATTATACTATTTACCCTGTCCTAGAGTTCTGGTGTTGCTGTCTCCAGACATATGACCTGGAGTCTGGACAGTGATCCACTACCTACTAGGAGCAATGCCCATCTAACTAATGTTAAACACACTTACATGTGGATGATGCCTATTGGCTAGACAGGGACAGGGCGAGAGAGAAAGGCCCAAAAAGATAAATACATTTTTACCTACGAGGATGAATGAGATTGTCTAATATTCAAAATTACTTTGCTTTATAGATAAATGGATTGAAGTATTTTGGTGCTGGTGTCACGGAAGGGAAGGCAGCAATGTTTTGGGTTAACCAACGCTATCAAACATTAGTTTCATGAGGGGAGATGTATTTTCAGAGTTCCAACAGGGCCCTGGTTTGGGGGAAATCGAGAAGAGACCTTGTAATGTCACATACCTCTTGCCTTGTGATTGTGTGTGACCCTTCATTGGGGTTGTCAACCAGGTGCATCCTCAGCGAGCCCTGATGACATCACAGGAAGTTCCTCTCCTCAGGGTTCTAGAACTCTTCCTGCATTATCAATGCATTGTGTGTGTGTTTTCAACATAACCTTCCGCTGAGGGTAAACCTTGAGCGTGTGTGTGTGAGCGAGCGAGAGAATATGGTAATGAATGTACTGGGATGAAGGAGAGCAGTAGATGCTGAGTGGGAGCCCAGGTCACTGCACAGTAAGCATGTGTTGGCGTCTGTACCTCTAACCTGTCTTTGTGTGTGTCTCCAGGCGAGGTATGAGCTGGTTTCAGTGGACGGTGAGTCTCTGCAGCGTGTGACCCATCCGCATGCAGTGTTCAGCAACAAGGCCAATGACCCAGTGGTGTTCGTCAAGATTTTCAAGGGAACAGCTGACTTGCATCAGAGGAATCCACTGTCAGGCTTACACAAGTACTACACACAGTATTTTTATTGAACCTTTATTTAACTAGGCAAGTCAGTTACAATGACGGCCTACAACGGCCAAACCCGGAAGACGCTAGGCCAATTGTGCGCCGCCCTATGGGACTCCCAATCACAAACATATGTGATGCATTCTGGATTCGAACCAGAGACTGTAGTGACGGCTCTTGCACTGAGATGTAGTGCCTTAGACCGCTGCCCCACTCGGGAGCCCAGTACTACTGGCCTGTCTACAAGGATGCTCTGAGGTGCAGTTCACCCATCCACTGGAAATGATCTGAAATGGTGTTCAAACCAGAACACATGTCGACTTAAAGAGGAGGAGATGGCTCGCTCCAGCTAGGCTGTAATGGAAGGGAATGGTCTATTCTCAGAGGAGAGCAGCATGGGTACCTCGACACTGACCAATAAGCTTGCTTCTCCTCTAGGGCAAAAAGGATAATGGTTGTTTCCATAGCAAACAGGAAATACTGCCAAAATTAAAATGTTGTTACATTTTGTTGTAACTGCAGTCGACATGTGGGACTACTGTGCTTGCTTTGTGTATAACAATAATGTGATAAATACTATTTATCAAAGATGGACTTGATTATATGTATCCTTTTTCTTATATGAACTTACATTTTTGGAGAAAACACCCCATAGAATAAAAGGTTATCTAGCATTGTCAGAAGTCAGCAGCTAGCTATCCATATTAGTATATGGATCATCAATGGACGGGAACTTTATTTTGTGAAAGCAGAGAACAAAAAACATGCACACGTAACCACATGCACCGTTCCAGGGAGCATCTCAGTCCATAGGGGTCCTGCCAGAGAGCGATGACTGTATCCAGCGTTATGAGATTTATAGTCCAGATTAAGCCTCTGCATTATGTCAAAAGTCATCGTTGTAGTTTAATAGATGTCTAGTACATTGGTACAAAATTCAGCTCTGTTTAAAGTAGTGTTTCTGGCCTGTTGAAAACTGTTTCTGGCCAACAGAGCCATGTTTCTGGATCAGGCTTGATGACATGCTTGTGGACTGAGCCTGTGAAGACGTGTAGGAGTTGGAGAACCTAAATGTTAAATGCAGGATATGAGGACCAGTGGCATGGCTTAAACTAGGACTGGGGTGAGAGAAGGTAGGAGAGAGGGGCTGGGTAGAGAGAAGGTATGAGAGAGGGGCTGGGTAGAGAGAAGGTAGGAGAGAGGGGCTGGGTAGAGAGAAGGTATGAGAGGGGCTGGGTAGAGAGAAGGTAGGAGAGAGGGGCTAGGGCTGGGTGAGAGAAGTTGGGGGTAGAGAGAAGGTAGGAGAGAGGGGCTGGTGAGAGAAGTTGGGGGTAGGAGAGGGGCTGGGGTGAGAGAAGTTGGGGGTAGAGAGAAGGTAGGAGGGGCTGGGGTGAGAGAAGTTGGGGGTAGCGAGAAGGTAGGAGAGGGGCTAGGGTAAGAGAAGGTAGGAGAGAGGGGCTAGGGTTGGGGTAAGAGAAGTTGGGGGTAGCGAGAAGGTAGGAGAGGGGCTGGGGTGAGAGAAGTTGAGGGGTAGAGAGAAGGTAGGAGAGGGGCTGGGGTGAGAGAAGGTAGGAGAGTGGCTAGGGCTGGGGTGAGAGAGAAGGTAGGAGAGAGGGGCTGGGTTGAGAAGTTGGGGGTAGAGGGGCTGGGGTGAGAAGGGAGGAGAGGGGCTGGGGTGAGAAGGGGGTAGAGAGAAGGTAGGAGATTAGGGCTGGGGTGAGAGAAGTTGGGGGTAGCGAGAAGGTAGGAGAGGGGCTGGGGTGAGAGAAGTTGGAGGTAAGAGAGAAGGTAGGAGAGGTGCTAGGGCTGGGGTAAGAGAAGTTGGGGGTAGAGAGAAGGTAGGAGAGAGGGGCTAGGGCTGGGGTAAGAGAAGTTGGGGGTAGAGAGAAGGTAGGAGAGAGGGGCTGGGGTGAGAGAAGGTAGGAGAGGGGCTAGGACTGGGGTGAGAGGGTGGGAGACGGACTGTGTGGGTCTGGTGCAGGGAGAAAATGTGTTAGGATTCGCCCCGAAAAGCCTTCTTCACTTCAGCCAGTTGCAACATATATATATATATATATATATATATATATATATATATATATATAGTGGGGCAAAAAACGTATTTAGTCAGCCACCAATTGTGCAAGTTCTCCCACTTAAAAAGATGAGAGAGGCCTGTAATTTTCATCATAGGTACACTTCAACTATGACAGACAAAATGAGAAAAAGAAATCCAGAAAATCACATTGTAGGATTTTTAATGAATTTATTTGCAAATTATGGTGGAAAATAAGTATTTGGTCACCTACAAACAAGCAAGATTTCTGGCTCTCACAGACCTGTAACTTCTTCTTTAAGAGGCTCCTCTGTCCTCCACTCGTTACCTGTATTAATGGCAACTGTTTGAACTTGTTATCAGTATAAAAGACACCTGTCCACAACCTCAAACAGTCACACTCCAAACTCCACTATGGCCAAGACCAAAGAGCTGTCAAAGGACACCAGAAACAAAATTGTAGACCTGCATCAGGCTGGGAAGACTGAATCTGCAATAGGTAAGCAGCTTGGTTTGAAGAAATCAACTGTGGGAGCAATTATTAGGAAATGGAAGACATACAAGACCACTGATAATCTCCCTCGATCTGGGGCTCCACGCAAGATCTCACCCCGTGGGGTCAAAATGATCACAAGAACGGTGAGCAGAAATCCCAGAACCACACAGGGGGACCTAGTGAATGACCTGCAGAGAGCTGGGACCAAAGTAACAAAGCCTACCATCAGTAACGCACTACGCCACCAGGGACTCAAATCCTGCAGTGCCCGACGTGTCCCCCTGCTTAAGCAAGTACATGTCCAGGCCCGTCTGAAGTTTGCTAGAGAGCATTTGGATGATCCAGAAGAAGATTGGGAGAATGTCATATGGTCAGATGAAACCAAAATATAACTTTTTGGTAAAAACTCAACTCGTCGTGTTTGGAGGACAAAGAATGCTGAGTTGCATCCAAAGAACATCATACCTACTGTGAAGCATGGGGGTGGAAATATCATGCTTTGGGGCTGTTTTTCTGCAAAGGGACCAGGACGACTGATCAGTGTAAAGGAAAGAATGAATGGGGCCATGTATCGTGAGATTTTGAGTGAAAACCTCCTTCCATCAGCAAGGGCATTGAAGATGAAACATGGCTGGGTCTTTCAGCATGACAATGATCCCAAACACACCGCCCGGGCAACGAAGGAGTGGCTTCGTAAGAAGCATTTCAAGGTCCTGGAGTGGCCTAGCCAGTCTCCAGATCTCAACCCCATAGAAAATCTTTGGAGGGAGTTGAAAGTCTGTGTTGCCCAGCAACAGCCCCAAAACATCACTGCTCTAGAGGAGATCTGCATGGAGGAATGGGCCAAAATACCAGCAACAGTGTGTGAAAACCTTGTGAAGACTTACAGAAAACGTTTGACCTCTGTCATTGCCAAAAAAGGGTATATAACAAAGTATTGAGATAAACTTTTCTTATTGACCAAATACTTATTTTCCACCATATAAATTAAATTCATAAAAAATCCTACAATGTGATTTTCTGGATTTTTTTTCTCATTATGTCTGTCTTATTTGAAGTGTACCTATGATGAAAATTACAGGCCTCTCTCATCTTTTTAAGTGGGAGAACTTGCACAATTGGTGGCTGACTTTGCCCCACTGTATATACACACACACACACACACACACACACACACACACACACACACACACACACACACACACACACACACACACACACACACACACACACATATATTATATATATATATATATATATGTATATGTATGTATGTATATGTATATGTATGTGTACCAATGCACCACAGGGAATTCCAACAACCATGGGGACATTGTGTATCTTTTCATAAAAAGTCATTTTGTCGAAGAAATTTACAGCATGAAAATATACATGAATGACTACAAACACCACAGATTAATAAACAAACCACTAAATACACAAATATATAATTGTATATTTATGCACACTAAGGAAGAAAACAAACAAGACTAATAAACAAACGCGTTGCTTTGGTCTAGACGCAGTGGCTACATTTGAAATATATATTTTGTCTGCGTAAAGGACTAGAATGTCGTTCGTTGTTAGACATTTACACAGCAAATGGTTATTATGGGATACTGAAAAACAGTGAGAGATGTGAAAAGGGTTCACTACACCTGTGCTACTTATTCCACTTGTGTTAAAATCATGCTACAGAGGATATGATGGAGGTATCTGTTTCTATGTGATGAACACACATGAAATATTATTTGGATTAAATGCTTTGTGTTAACACATGTAGTCTGAAGATGCCAAACACAACAAATTATGAAGATATGTGACATGAATGATGATGACAGCCAAATGAAAGATCAATCTCATTGAACAATGATGACCATTAACGTGCTGACCAATGTAAACCTTGGCTAAAAGCTGGATATTTCCCAAATTTTTGTATATACACTGAACAAAAATATAAATGGAACATGTAAAGTGTTGGTCCCCCCCAAAAAATCACACATTTTCCATATGCACAAAAAGCTTATTTCTCTCAAATTTGTTTACATCCCTGTTAGTGAGCATTTCTCCTTTGCTAAAATAATCCAACCACTTTACAGGTATGGCATAAAAAGAAGCTGATTAAACAGGATTATTACACAGGTGCACCTTGTGCTGGGGACAATAAAAGGCCACTTTAAAATGTGCAGTTTTGTCACACAACACAATGCCACAGATGTGTCAGGTTTTGAGGGAGCGTGCAATTGGCAGCTGACTGCAGGAATGTCCACCAGAGCTGTTGCCAGATAATTAAATGTTTATTTGTCTACCATAATCCACCTCCCACGTTGTTTTAGAGAATTTTGCAGTACGTCCAACCGGTCTCAGAACCGCAGACCATGTGTAACCACGCCAGCCCAGGACCTCCACATCTGGCTTCTTCACCTGTGAGATTGTCTGGGGGGTATTTATGTCATTAATAAAGCTCTTTTGTGGGGAAAAAATTGTCTGGGTCTGGCTCCCCAGTGGGTGGGCCTATGCCCTCCAAGGCCCACCCATGGCTGCACCTGTGCCCAGTCATGTGGAATCCATAGATTATGGCCTAATTTATTTATTTCAATTGACTGATTTCCTTATATGAACGGTAACTCAGTAAAATCTTTGAAATTGTTGCATGTTGCGTTTATATTACAGTAAGTTGAATCAAAATGCAGCTTGGTCAACAAAAAATTATTGAGTTTGTAAAATATGATGTAAAAAAATATTTTTAATGCATGCAATAGATAATTCCACTCTTTCTAGACATTTTCCAATTCTTATTGAGCATCTCATTGGGATATGTGTGGTCCTGCAAAGATATATAAAAATCTTTATTATACTTTGTATATTAAACCCACTGGTACCGGTGTTACCACAAAATATCTTCAGGCGCTATATAAAAAATATACACATCATCATCATAGATCATATTGATTTTTATTTATCTGTTAAGAATCTTTTTTTATATACTTTGTTTTACTCTGTAATACAAAAGATCACACCTCTAGTTGAATCCATTCTTATGAGAAAGCACAACTGAAGACCACCTTATTAATTCATGGTTCCCAGCATAGACATAGAATTACATTATAGTAAGTTTATTTCTATGGTTCCCAGTGGTTGCCAATATGTTGACCAGAGATTTCAGTCCCATCCCCCTTGGAGCTCCCAAGGCAATAACATAACCAGTGTAACAGTTCCATAATGACCGGGGTGTCATGCCTTAGGCTACTCTATCATGCAATGTCCAGCACAAACCCCTACATTATCTGGACCGACTCTGACAGACAGGGAAAGACATGCAATCATGCCACCCACATTATCTACATGTCAGTGAGGGAGTCTCACAGTCAGGGATAGGAAGACTAGGAAGTGTTATTTGTTTTTTTTGAGTGAGGGAGGGAGGGGGGGGGGGGTCTAGTAATACTCGGAAGAGTATTCACAGTCCAAAGTGTGTGACAGTGAGAGAGGACAAGGGAGGGAGGTCTACAGTACAGTTTGGCATTGATGTTTTGTTGCTTTCACTGTGATACCATCAGGGAAAGTGCCACCAAAGGCTTCCTGATCCACGACCCCTGACCTCACGGATCCAAGAAGGCTCCATAACAGTCCCAGCAGCCGATGCAGCATCAATATCTTTGACGGGCAGCTTTAGTTTTAACCAATAAATGTTTGTTTTTTCCTTTGATATGAAAATCTGTGCTAGTTAACAGGAAAGAGAGAGAGATTTGTTTCTTCCTTTGATATGAGAGCGAGATCTCCCAAGCTGCACTCTCTCTTATTGCTACATGCTTCTATCTCTTCTGTGTCCATACAAAGAGGTCAACTACATGAGAAAGACAGAACAGTCACGTCCAGAACTGAAAAGAGCATTATGAGTTTTTGTGCAAAATGATCCCAGGTATTCTCTTGGTGTAGCCTAGTTTGTGTCTTAGCCGGTGTTGATAACTGAATGGTTGACACCTACTATGTGCAAAGAGTCCTTATACATTCCATTAAAATACTCCAGTGTTTCTGTAACTCAGAAAAGACCAGGCTGTAGCTTAAAATTGCTATGTCTAGATCAGTTGATGATCCATTGAATAGTGTATATGTAACATGAGAAGACATTGTAAAAGTGGGATTTTTGCTCTGAGTCCTGTGGACAAACGTAAACACAGTCGAGGGGTGATGTCATCTTTATTGTGATGTCATCATTATGTGCTGGTCGTCAGATAGTCACCCCTGTGTGCTATATACAGATATGATTTCACTTGATCTGAGATCTGTGCCCTTTTTCTGCGACTCCCATTGCTTTCAATACCCTGATTTGAGCAAGGTTTGAGTGATGCCTGCTTGTTTCTCAAGTCAAAAGTCATAGTATACGTCCCATAGAGTGCTGGTACTATAGCTGGGAAATCAAACCCATGTGAGAAGGCAATGAGGATGTGTTGGTCTGAGGGTGAATCTCAATCTGGAAAGGAAGCCACTTTAAACTGTTGAGATACACCCTAAACTTCTTTCAAGTCCGAATGACGAAGTGATGGAGTCCTTTCTGACTGCAGGTAGTCAGCTGTTCCTGTGAGGGCCTAGAGGAGGGTGCATCCCAGTGTCTAGTACAGTAAATCAACCCTGAGACAGAGATGCTCCCTTAATGTCCATGCCAGCATACACACTTAGAAATAAGGGTTCCAAAAGTATACTTCGGCTGTCCCAATGGGGGAACCCTTTTTGGTTTGAGGTTCTGCCTGGAACCAAAAGGGTTCTATCTGGAACCAAAACTAGTTATTCAAAGGGTTATCCTATGGGAACAGACAAAGAACCCGTTTAGGTTCTAGATAGCACATTCTTTCCCAAGAGTGTAGAGAAGTAAAGAGTGCTGGAACTGTGGTTAGGGGAGTAAGTCCAGGTACACCCTCTGTAGTCTGGATGCAAATTTAAAACGGTAACCTGTTCTCTATCCAAAATAAGTGCACTACATAGCGAATAGGGTTCCATTTTGGACGCAGACCTCTCAGTAGCAGTGATGGGGAAATCAGATCAAATCAGGGTGCTGGTACTAATTGTCATGGGAGCGAGAGGACACTGGGGTTAGACAACGCCCTGTCTGGTCTCTAAATCTCACTGGGGTTAGACTACGCCCTGTCTGGTCTCTAAATCTCACTGGGGTTAGACTACGCCCCTGTCTGGTCTCTAAATCTCACTGGGGCATGAGGACACCCTTGTATGGTCCCTCTAGATCTCAGTAGCGGCGATCTCCTTGAAGTGGATGTCGTTGCTGCCGCTGTGGATGTCGTAGTCCTCTACATCTCTGTTCTCCAGCTCTAGACTGAGCTCTCTCATCACTCTCTCCAGATCTCTGTTCCTCCTGTACATCTGGATGTAGTTCTGCTGCAGCTGCTTCTGGTAGCGGATCACCTTTTCCTTTTCCTGCTGCCAGACCCTCCTCTCCTCCTCAAATCCGCCCCACCCCTCCTCACTGCTCCTCCTCTCGTACATCAGCTCTGCCCTCAGCCTCTCCACCTGACACACAACACATGGATTGATTGGTTGATTAACTGATTAATGGAAGTTATTTGATAATTTCAAAATCCATATGAAGTTGTTCTATCACAATGTTAAAACAATACACAACAGAGCAGTATAAGTATTATTCAAGCACTATTCTGCAATGAAAATGGTAAAAAAATTATTGAAACAAGGTCGGTCATTGTTTTTTCAAGTGTGTGGTTTTAACATGTATTACAGTACAGGTTTTACTGTCTGAACACCAATAGAGAAACCACAGAAACTAGTGCAATGGTGTGAGGGTTGGGGGTTCATATGAGACTGAAAGAAAGTATAAACATCGTTGTTGTTGGAGCTCACCTGTTGCCTGAGTCCCAGCACAGCTTCAGCACTCTGCCTCTGAGCCTTGGTCTCATCACTCTCCCCTCCCCAACCCAGCCTCCCCTCCTCCGCATCTCGGTACCCCACAGAGGGGCTGAGGCCCTCCCTTCCACCCCCCACACCCCCACGCCCCTGGGGGAGGGGCAGGCTCATACATTGGCCCTTAGTGGCTGATGCCTGGCCTCCAGGAAGATAACCTCCTTCCTGATTGGCCA
This sequence comes from Salvelinus fontinalis, assembly GCF_029448725.1. Taxonomy (NCBI): domain Eukaryota; kingdom Metazoa; phylum Chordata; class Actinopteri; order Salmoniformes; family Salmonidae; genus Salvelinus; species Salvelinus fontinalis. The sequence goes on from NW_026601364.1 coordinate 33,712, forward strand.
GGGCATCTCGGAGGCGGGCCAACTCTTCCTCCAAGCGTCCGACTTTCTCGCGGAGCAGCTCGGCTTCGCTCTTCCTGCGCTGGAGCTCATTCTCGCAGACCTCCAGCTCCAGGGAGCGTGTTCGTAGGGCCGGCCCAGCCTCCTGGGTCGTAGCCTGGCTGTTCTGGAGATCGGACCTTAGCTCTCTCAACTGGGACTTCAGGACCACCAGCTCCCCGCCCTTCTGGCTCAGCTCTGACTGGCACTCCTTCAGTTGCTGTTTCAAAAGGGAGATCTCACCTGATTTCTGACACACCTGGGGAGGGAAGGAAGGAGGAAATGAGGGAGAATAAATATTTTGTGAATATTGAGATCACTTACTTTGAAATGGTGTACATGAATCAACCCTAATGTCTGACCCACACACCTCCCACTTGGTCTCTTCTAGGCGTGGTCCCAGCTGGGTCTGCTCTCTCTGTATAGAGGCACACCTCCTCTCCAGCTCTTCCCTGTTCTGCAGCAGAGAGGAGAAGTCCTCCTGAAGCTTCTTCTTCTCTTGCTGCAGTTGGAACACCTGAAATAAAGACACAGACAGTTACATGCTGACCACACCGCTCACGTCGCATTTGCGAGCATTGCAAAATAAATTGTAACATACATGTTATTCAATTATTGCACCCACACTGCTCGCGTGCCCCATTGAGCGTCTGCATTGCCAAGCGCTAATATAGAAGTCAGTTCTATTTGTGACGCTGAATGGAGTGCAAGTCCTGCCTCTCCCATCTCCTCATTGGTTTATAGAAGCAGATACCCACGTGCCATCTCCTCATTGGTTATGCCCACGTGGGTGATTGAAAGATGAACTGAGTTCGGTCGGTCATCGTGGTAACTATGGAAGTTAGATGCCAATCGCCATATAAAGTCCAAAGAAGAAAAAGCCTGGAAGGAGGAGGGATGACTAGAAACGATTCGGTTGACCGTTTTATGTGTGGATTAATTTTCGGAGTAGAGGACCTTGTGCCCCGTGTGGCTCAGTTGGTAGAGCATGGCGCTTGCAACGCCAGGGTTGTGGGTTCGATTCCCACGGGGGGCCAGTACAAAAAAAGTATGAATGTATGTACTTGTAAGTCGCTCTGGATAAGAGAGTCTGCTAAATGACTTAAATGTAAATGTAATGTGCATTTCAGGTAAGATAGCAACTCAACGTTTATATCCCAGGACAAATTAGCTAGCAACAGCAAGCTAAATTGCCATAAATGTTTAATGCTTTTCAACCTGTCCCCAAATTAATATAATTGGTTCAGAGTTTGTTTTGATATTTCAACCTGCGTGTCGGGATCGCGTTTGGTGTGGGGAACAAAATCAATTTGCGCACAATGGTGCACGTGCGCGGCCTGTTTGGGTACGGTGTTAGGGTGACATTTTGACAGTCCGAAAATGAAGAGACGCTACCGAAACAGAAGTAACATATCATACAGTAATAAACAATAATAATAATAGCTTTTTATGTAACTTGCAACAATACCTGTCACACAAAGAAGGGCCCTGCTTCTCAAACTAAGTTGACTGAAGTATCTCTGTCTGTTACCTGTAGCTGTAAGGCCTGTTGTACTCTCTGGGCCTTCTGTGAAGCCTGTTTCATCTTAGAGGAACAGCTCTGTCTCAGCTCTTCCAGCTCTCTCTCACAGCGAAGCTGCTTCTTCTCGTATACCTACAGGACAGGAGGTCAGGGGATAGACGTCACAGTTTAGAGGTTACATACAGTTACCACATCCAGAGGTCAAACTGTGAACCAGCACTAGTATGGCTCAAAAGTATACCGGTACACTGAACAAAAATATAAATGTAACATGTAATGTGTTGTTGCCATGTTTCATGAGCTGAAATAAAAGATCCCAGACATTTTCCATACGCACAAAAAGCTTATTTTTTCCGCAAATTATGTGCACAAATGTGGTTACATCCCTGTTAGTGAGCATTTCTCCTTTGCCAAGTTAATCCATCCACCTGACAGGTGTGGCATATCAAGAAGCTGATAAAATAACATGATCATTACACAGGTGCTCCTTGTGCTGGGTACAATAAAAAAACACTCTAAAATATGCAGTTTTGTCACACAACACAATGCCACAGATGTCTCAAGTTTTGAGGGAGCGTGCAATTGGCATGCTGACTGCAGGAATGTCCACCAGAGCTGTTGCCAGACAATCTAATGTTCATAAGCCACCTCCCACATCGTTTTAGTGAATTTGGCAGTACGGCCAACAGGCCTCACAACCGCAGACCATGTTTAACCACGCCAGCCCAGGACCTCCACATACGGCTTCTTCACCTGCGGGATCGTCTGAAACCAGCCACCCAGACAGCTGATGACACTGAGGAGTATTTCTGTCTGTAATAAAGCCCTTTTGTGGGAGAAACTAATTCTGATTGGCTGGGCCTGGCTCCCAAGTGGGTGGGCCTAGGCCTTCCCAGGCCAATCCTTGGCTGCGCCCCTGCCCAGTCATGTGAAATCCATAGATTAGGGCGTAATTTATTTATTTAAATATCAACTGTATCATTGAAATTGTAGCATGTTTCATTTATATTTTCGTTCAGTATATATGGAATAATTGAGCTTAGTAATAGAACCAGCAGAAATGACAGAAACAAACATTTTAATCATATTGCTCCTCGAGGAAACACTTTAGGCCTGCTTAAATCCCCTCTCACCTGACAGATGGCGGCCTCGTTCTCGTCCAGGTTCTCTCTGAGTTGCTGCAGCTCCAGGTCTCTCTCCCTCAACTTCTCCTCCAGCTCCCTAACCACCCCCTCGTAACCCTCCAGGGTCGGGGGCGAGCGCCCACACGACCCGCTGTCCGACAGGGGCTGGCCTCGCCCACTCAGCGACCCTGTGCTCTTACTGGACGACGACCGCCCGCTGTCCGAGTTTGAGTGACCGTGGGAGGTAGAGTGGGCGTGACCTCCGTTGATCCCCGACCCCCCGTTTGTGGTGGTGGTTCTCCCAGGCTCCGGGCCCACCCCGGACCCCACAGACCCTGAACCCGACCCGGAGGCCTCGCTATTGGCCAGGCTGCTGTGGGTGGGCAGGCTGGACAGGGAGTTACGGCCAGAGTCTGACATGGAGCAGGAATGGCTGCTGCGAGCGTTGCGTCCTCCGCTGTATGAGTTCCTCTTGCTATCTGAGGAAGAGGACGAGCCGACCAGAGGTACAACGTTCCCGTAGCTCCCCGTGCCATTGACCACGTTATTGAACACGGTATTCACGTTATTGACCACTGTATTTCCGTTATTCCCGTTGATAGACAGGGGCATGAGGAGGTTGAGGGTGCCTTGGCTCTCAGAGAGGTTGCCCCCTGGTCTCAGGGAGAGGTACTGCACTGAGTGGCGGTTCATCGGGACCACCGGTTTGAACGCGGTGGGACGGATCAGAACCTTCTCCATGTTCTGCAATGGAAGACAGTATTTGTTAATGAAGACAGTATTTGTTAATGAAGACATTATTTGTTAATGGGAGACAGTATTTGTTAATGAAAACACTATTTGTTAATGAAGATAGTATTTGTTAATGAAGACATTATTTGTTAATGGGAGACAGTATTTGTTAATGAAAACACTATTTGTTAATGAAGATTGTATTTGTTAATGAAGACAGTATTTGTTAATGGAAGACAGTATTTGTTAATGGAAGACAGTATTTGTTAATGAAGACATTATTTGTTAATGAAGACAGTATTTGTTAATGAAGACAGTATTTGTTAATGGTTCCTGTTGTTCGTATCAAGTGCATTTCCAGAAAACTCACTTTAATACATCTTAACATTGTTGTTGTTAATGATAAATAATGAATTATTATCATGTTCATGATTTTCCTTATTGCCTGATATCAATCTAGACAAGACCCTCTCAATCCTGTAGTATCATAGCTCCGACCAACACTTTACTGGCATTACCTTGTTAAATAAAGGGAAAGAAATATAAAAGAAACTGACGTTGGTGATTTATACCAGCAGTGTTAATTAGAAATGCCTGGTCTCCTCCCATTGAAGACAGGCACACTGATAGGACGGAAGGTCATTCTGAAAGCTCTGATTGGCTTCATTAATAGTCACAGGTTTCCAGTACGCAGCTTTTGTAATGATTTTGAGTATAACTTTTTGAGGCTCTGAGGACCCGTGCCAAATCTTTTCAGCCTCCTGAGGGGGAAGAGGTGTTGTGTCCTTTTCACAACTGTAGATGTGTGTGGACCATGACAGTTCCTTAGTGATGTGGACACCGAGGAACTTGAAGCTCTCGACCTGCTCTACAAGAGCCCTGTCGATGTGGAAGGGGGCGAGCTCGGTCCTCCGTTTCTTGTAGTCCACAACCAGCTCCTTTGTCTTGTTGACGTTGAGGAAGAGGTTGTTGCCCGAGCACCGCACTGCCAGGTCTCTGACCTCCTCCCTGTTGGCCGTCTCATCGGCATCGGTGATCAGGCATACCACCATTGTGTCATCAGTAAACGTAATGATGATATTGGAGTTGTGCACTACCACACAGTCGTGGGTGAACAGGGAGTACAAGAGGGGACTAAGCACGCACCCGATGGGCCCCCGTGTTGATGGTCAGTGTGGCGGATGTGTTGTTGCCTACCCTTACCCACTGGTCCAGGATCCAGTTGCAGAGGGAGGTGTTCAGTGGTCCTTAGCTTAGCAGGGTCCTTAGCTTAGAGATGAGCTTGGAGGGCACTATGGTGTTGAACTCTGAGCTGTTTTCAATTAACAGCATTCTGACATAGGTGGTCCTCTTGTCCAGGTGGGAGAAGGCAGTGTGGACTGCAGTAGAGATTGCTGTCATGCAGAGCAGTGGAATGACTCTTCAGCTGTGAAAAGCTGCCTTGTCTCATTGAGGCTCTCTGCTCCCTCTGATACCTGTTGACCCTCACCTGCACATCTTTGGAGTTCCATTCATGAAGTGTGTCGTGTCTTTGGCTATGCCGGATTAAGTGATATGACATGCTATTCTATAAAATCCTTTCTCTGTAATTAATATTACCTGAGTGAGCTAATCATGTAAATGTAATTAACTAGAAAGTTGGGGCACCACAAAATAATATTTATAGAGCAGTTAACTTCTGAATAAACTCTTAAAGACCTAGTAATATTTTACATCAATAGCAGTCAATATTTATCGTCACCTTATTTCAGTCTCATCTGAAAGTTGTAAATTCTTGGTTATCTTCACAAACCCTGGCTAACAAGTTGAATCAGCAATAGAAAATTGGGTTTAATTATTTATTAACTAAATACCTAACTAATCACACAGAATTACATATACACAGAATGAATCATACGTTGATTACAAATTATATCATAAAGGAAAACGTCCCTAGCGGACGGAACAGATATGACAGCTGGTTACACAAAGAAAAGGGGGCTGGGTTTGAGTGAAAGAGCGGGAAGACTGAAGAACAAAGGGAGAAGCGATGTCTATCGTAAATACAGAATCTTATGCCTTCTAGATTACCGCCCTGTCACGCCCTGGCCTTAGTATTCTTTGTTTTCTTTATTATTTTAGTTAGGTCAGGGTGTGACATGGGGAATGTTTGTGTTTTGTCGGTTTTGGGTGATTATATGGTAAAGGGGGTGTTGGGTGTAGTGTATGGGTTTGTGTTGAGTGCATGTGTCTAGCTGTGTCTATGTTGGTTTAGTTTTCTAGGAGAGTCTATGGTTGCCTGAATGAGTTCCCAATTAGAGACAGCTGATTTCTGTTGTCTCTGATTGGGAGCCATATTTAGGGTAGCCATAGGCTTTCATTGGATGTGGGTAAGTGTCTATGTTATACGTTTGTAGCCTGTATGTGCACTTCGTTCTTAGCTTCACGATCGTTTTCTTGTTTTGTTAGTGTGTAAGTGTTTTTTGTTTCGTTTTTGCCTTCGTATTCATTAAAAGGAATATGGCTTATTTTCCTACTGCTGCGTTTTGGTCCGTCAATCCTCCACACGATCGTGACAGAATTACCCACCAATACAGGACCAAGCGGCATGTAAAGCGGCAACAGGACCCACCTACACAGGATTCTTGGACATGGGAGGAGATACTGGATGGTAAGGGGCCGTGGGCACAACCGGGAGAATATCGCCTTCCTCGTGAAGAGCTGGAGGCAGCTAAAGCCGAGAGGAGGCGATATGAGGAGGCAGCACGGAGACAAGGCTGGAAGCCCGTGAGTACAACCCAAACATTTCTTGGGGGGGGCCTTAAAGGGAGTGTGGCGAAGTCAGGTAGGAAACCTGCGCCTACTCAATGTACTTACCGTAGAGAGCGAGAGTACGGGCAGACACCGTGTTACGCAGTAGAGCGCAAGGTGTCTCCTGTACGCGTGCATAGCTCGGTTCGGTACATTTCAGCTCCTCGTATCGGCCGGGCTAGACTGAGTGTTGAGCCGTATGTCATGAAGCCGGCCCAACGCATCTGGTCACCAGTGCGTCTCCTCGGGCCGGCGTACATGACACCAGCCTTACGCATGGTGTCCCCGGTTCGCCTACATAGCCCGGTGCGGGTTTTTCCACCTCCCCGCACTGGTCAGGCGACGGGGAGCATACAACCAGGTAAGGTTGGGCAGGCTCGGCGCTCAAGGGAGCCAGTACGCATGCACGGTCCGGTATTTCCGGTGCCACCTCCCCGCCCCTACCCAGTACCACCAGTGCCTCCTCCACGCACTAGCCCTATGGTGCGTGTCTCCAGCCCTTTACCACCAGTGCATAAACCACGCACCAAGCCTCCTGTGTGTCCCCAGAGTCCTGTGCGTCCTGTTGCTGCTCCCCGCACTAGCCCTGAGATGCGTGTCCCCAGTCCGGTACCACCAGTTCCGGCACCACGCACTAGGCCTAATGTGCGCTCCCAGGGTCCAGTATGCCCTGTTCCTGCTCCCCGCACTAGCCCTGAGATGCGTGTCCCCAGCCCGGTACCACCAGTTCCGGCACCACGCACCAGGCCTACAGTGCGCCTCAGCCGGCAAGAGTCTGTCGTCTGCACAGCGATGCCTGAACTGCCCGTCTGCCAAGCGCCATCTGAGCCATCCGTCTACCCAGCGCCATCTGAGCCATCCGTCTACCCAGCGCCATCTGAGCCATCCGTCTGCCCCGAGCCATTAGAGCCGCCCGTCTGTCCCGAGCCGTTAGAGCCGTTCGTCAGTCAGGAGCCGCTAGAGCCATTCGTCAGACAGGATCTGCCAGAGCCGCCAACCAGACAGGATCTGCCAGAGCCGCCAACCAGACAGGATCTGCCAGAGCCGCCAACCAGACAGGATCTGCCAGAGCCGCCAACCAGACAGGATCTGCCAGAGCCGCCAACCAGACAGGATCTGCCAGAGCCGCCAACCAGACAGGATCTGCCAGAGCCGCCAACCAGACAGGATCTGCCAGAGCCGCCAACCAGACAGGATCTGCCAGAGCCGCCAACCAGACAGGATCTGCCAGAGCCGCCAACCAGACAGGATCTGCCAGAGCCGCCAGCTAGCCATGAGCAGCCAGATCCGTCCGCTAGCCATGAGCAGCCAGATCCGTCCGCTAGCCATGAGCAGCCAGATCCGTCAGCCAGCCATGAGCAGCCAGATCCGTCCGCTAGCCATGAGCAGCCAGATCCGTCAGCCAGCCATGAGCAGCCAGATCCGTCAGCCAGCCATGAGCAGCCAGATCCGTCAGCCAGCCATGAGCAGCCAGATCCGTCAGCCAGCCATGAGCAGCCAGATCCGTCAGCCAGCCATGAGCAGCCAGATCCGTCAGCCAGCCATGAGCAGCCAGATCCGTCAGCCAGCCATGAGCAGCCAGATCCGTCAGCCAGCCATGAGCAGCCAGATCCGTCAGCCAGCCATGAGCAGCCAGATCTGTCAGCCAGCCATGGGCCGTCCCTCAGTCCGGAGCTGCAGTCCCTCAGTCCGGAGCTGCAGTCCCTCAGTCCGGAGCTGCAGTCCCTCAGTCCGGAGCTGCCGTCCCTCAGTCCGGAGCTGCCGTCCCTCAGTCCGGAGCTGCCGTCCCTCAGTCCGGAGCTGCAGTCCCTCAGTCCGGAGCTGCCGTTCCTCAGTCCGGAGCTGCCCCTTATCCTGGTGCTGCCCCTTATCCTGGTGCTCTCCCTTATCCTGGTGCTGCCCCTTAGTCCGGAGCTGCCCCTTAGTCCGGAGCTGCCCCTTAGTCCGGAACTTCCCCTTAATTCAGTGGGGTTAATGTGGAGGGGGGTCATTTGGAGGAAGCTAAGGAGGCGGTTAGTGACTGTGGTGGGGTGGGGACCACGACCAGTGCCGGAGCCGCCACCGTGGAAGGAAGCCCACCCAGACCCTCCCCTAGACTGTGTAATGGTGCGCCCGGAGTTCGCACCTTAAGGGGGGGTTATGTCACGCCCTGGCCTTAGTATTCTTTGTTTTCTTTATTATTTTAGTTAGGTCAGGGTGTGACATGGGGAATGTTTGTGTTTTGGGTGATTATATGGTAAAGGGGGTGTTGGGTGTAGTGTATGGGTTTGTGTTGAGTGCATGTGTCTAGCTGTGTCTATGTTGGTTTAGTTTTCTAGGAGAGTCTATGGTTGCCTGAATGAGTTCCCAATTAGAGACAGCTGATTTCTGTTGTCTCTGATTGGGAGCCATATTTAGGGTAGCCATAGGCTTTCATTGGATGTGGGTAAGTGTCTATGTTATACGTTTGTAGCCTGTATGTGCACTTCGTTCTTAGCTTCACGATCGTTTTCTTGTTTTGTTAGTGTGTAAGTGTTTTTTGTTTCGTTTTTGCCTTCGTATTCATTAAAAGGAATATGGCTTATTTTCCTACTGCTGCGTTTTGGTCCGTCAATCCTCCACACGATCGTGACACGCCCATTTGGAAAAGGAAAATGCAATAAATATTTACTCTGAGCTGCGCTTCGGTAGGTTGGTGGTAGATGGAAGGCCTTTGTCCTTTGAAGAATGTCTCTGCTGATAAATTGGATGCGTTGTAGTAACATCGTTGTGTGGATAGACGGGATACTCTGTCTGTTCTTTCCTAGCCCACGTTTGCAGCTGCTGTTGCTAAGTCAACGGCTAGGAGGTATCACTTCTGTAGTGAATAAGAGTTCAAAGTTCATACCATTCGCAACCAAAGCTCACGCTGAGGTTGGCTACGTTCTGTAGTCATTTTCTTGTTTAAAAAAATGACGGCTAGCCAGGGGCACACTCCAACACGCAGACATTATTTACAAACAATGCATTTGTGTTTAGTGAGTCCACCAGACCATAGGCAGTAGGGATAACCACGTGTTCTGTGGATAAGTGTGTGTGAATTTCACAATTTTCCTGTAAATGTAACGAGTACTTTGGGTTGTCAGGGAAAATGTATGGAGTAAAAAGTACAATATTTTCTTTAGGAATGTAGTGAAGTAAAAGTTGTCAAAAAGATAAATAGTAAAGTACAGATACCCCCCAAAACAACTTAAGTAGAACTTTAAAGTATGTTTACTTACAGTGGGAAGACAAAGTATGTGAACCCTTTAGAATTACCAGGATTTCTGCATAAATTGGTCAGAAAATTGTATCTGATCTTCATCTAAGTCACAACAATAGACAAACAGTCTGCTTAAACTAATAACACACAAACAATGATAATTGTTCATGTCTTTATTGAACACACTGTGTAAACATTCACAGTGCAGGTTGGAAAAAGTATGTGAACCCTTGGATATAATAACAGGTTGACCCTCCTTTGGCAGTGTAACCGATGTGAAATGGCTAGCTAGTTAGCGGTGGTGTTGGTTTTGTCTTGATTGTTTTCACCTGTTGCTTATTTTGGTTCATTAAGGGTCTATTTAAACTTCCAGTGCCCGCCTGCTTTTTTGCAGGCTTATTCTTACTGTCTGTGGTGAAGTTTTCCTCCTGCGTAATTGTTGTATGTTATTTTCCTTGTTTTTGGAGACATACCTGTTTTATGGTCATTGCCTGTTTGTTGGCTAGACCAAGCGAAATAAACACATCTATTGGAAGTATTGCTCTCTGCGCCTGACTCTACACCCACCACTCCTAGAATTCCATGACCGACGCATACCATTACATATTTGTGATCATTGTTGAGTGGTCCCTGCAGCGTACTATTGCAAATATGTGTTTGGAACAGGAGCAACAGAATGTATGATGCAACACATACGTTTAAACAGCATTATTGTCTTAAAAGCATCTAAACAATATTTTGTGCTATTTTTCTTCAATTTCACCTTTTATTGTAAAAGATAAATGTGAACTTCCTTATCCAAGCATCACGGAACACATCCACAGCCAAACTCTATAAACCAGTCTAAATAACAGGCAAATAATAAAGTTAGCGACCTAACAGCTAGACTTGTTTACAATGTACCACATCTCTAGTAAGCACATGAGAGAAATGTAATATTGTTTAGAAAAAAGATACATTTCAGCTAAGCTAACAGCAGCTAAATTCTTTATGATGGCAGCCATGTTTGTTTATGTTTAACAAGCTAAAAACTCCCTTATCCCAGAATGCCATTCACTATAAGACGCAAATAAACAAAGTCAAAGTTGTCAGCGCCCATTGTCCGAAAAATATCAACTTAGTATGAACACTTTTCAGCATATTACAAATCTTCGATGTGCTTGCTACAGTGTATTCAAGAACCGGAGCACATGACTTGACAAGTCGTTTACAGTTTTTGACGAATCACAAAGCAAATCAAATGCTATCACCTCACAGATCATCACCCCAAATACAAGTCTACTGCCTAGACGTAGCGCGAAAGCTAAACAGGATTGACAGATTTATTTAAAACCATTTTAGGGGGGGTATATCGGGGGTCATTTAATTTGTGGGGGGTTTTCAATTCATCGGGTAGAAATGGGGGAAGGTATCATGAGGGGATATGATGGAGGAAATATTACTATGATGGGTGATTCATCAATAAACACAGATGTTTATAATCTGAATAAAAATAAAACTCCTGGGAAGGAGAGGTCTAAGCTGGCAACCCAGAGTAACCATACCTAGAATCTAAGTCAGTCATGACAAAAAATCGTAACTCTTGACAGACACTGATAGCCTTTGAGTATAGAGATAATGTCCGGTTTCAAAAGGAAACGCCTCACTGATGAGGAGGTACAATAAATATTTTGTAATTCTGAAGAACCTGTGTGTGAGAGTGACAAGGGTGCCCAGTCCAACCTTGCAGGCAATAAGCATCCCTCACCTTCCCAAGATGCTGGTGCTACTGCCAATCTTGTAGGCTGTAAGGGAGAAGAGGTTGAAGTTGAGGAGGTCGCTCCCCGCTGCTGGAGATCCTGTCACATCAAACAATCAGAGATAGACTTCAATGACACCCTGTCTGGTGTACAAAGCACCCTGCCTACCTCCTCAGAGGCAGTGTTTTAAACTGTTCCTTGAGGAATTGGTGGAGAGTGTGGTGCAGGAAACCAACAGGTATTATCATTATCATATTACAGAAAACCCCAAGGCTCTTTTCAAGTGTATCAAAATCCATAATGCCTTTAGCCTACTAAATGTGCATAATTTGTTTGCAGGTATTCTCATGAACTGAAAGAAAAGACTGTCGCTGGCATAAAGGGAAGTTCTCAAAATGGGTGAACAATACCATCCGTGAAATCTATACCTTCCAGGTCACGGTGCTGCTGATGGGGCTAGTGAAGAAGGGCTCTGTGAGGGACTACTGGACCACTGACCCCATTTTGAGGGTCTTGGCATATCTGGGTCAGTGGTGATCACCATACTGCAGCCTTATTTATTTAAAAAATATATATATTTAACTAGGCAAGTCAGTTAAGAATGTTTATTTATTTACTTACAATGACAGCCTAGGAACAGTGGGTTAACTGCCTTGTTCGGGAAAAGAACGACAGATTTTTAACTTGTCAGCTTGGGGATTCTATCTTGCAACCTTTCGGTTACTAGTCACTATAGTCTCTGGTCAATATAACGGATCATCTGTGACTACGTATAAATTAGTCAAAACCGAATTGCACGGTGGGAGAATAACGTCACGTTCGTCTGTAGCTGTACACCAACTAGCCACAACCACCTGACGAGGGACTTAAAGTGCTACTTAAAAATTCCACTCCGACGCATGCTGCTGCTAGCTAGCAGGCGGTTTTAAAAGAAATGTGAAGTTAACTTTTTGTGTCTCGATTTTCTTTAAACACAATGCAGGCCAAGGGATTTGCTGTAGTCCACCACCAGTAAAGGTAACGGTACGTTATCTTAGGTAGGTAGCCTAGTAGCAAACTTAACGCTAACTAGTTATGTTACGGACAACTAGCTAGCTTGCTAACGATTGGTTAGCAGTTGCTAACCGCATTAACCTAGTTAGCAAAATACAATAAAAAGTTAAATCTAAATAGCTAATGTTAGATACATCGCCAAATACGATTTAGGCGTTTGTTGCCATTTAGCTAACTAGCTAGCTCGTTAGCTAGCTAGGAAGTTGGCTGGCTAGATAGCTAGCTAGGAAGTTGACTGGCTAGCTTGGTCAGATCAGTTGTATGGTAATTTTTATAGCCCATGTATGTATTGGAAAGACACGGGTAGTCGCAAATTGGTGAATTATATATTTTTAGCAGTCTGACAGCGAGTCTGATTCCCGGGTGGGTCTGAAAAAGAATTTACAGTATTTATCAATATTAAATAAATGACCAATTGCTGCTGGTGACTGGTTGTACCGTAAAGTGATGTTGACATTACTTTTTTTTAATAAGTTGTTCTGTCATATCTAACAATCGACTGTTCTCAGTTTAGAGATTGTCATCAGGGCTTTTTGACGAGTTTGTTTTTGTAGTTTATTGGTGCAAAATGGATGTTAAGATGGAGGACGATGAAGCAGAGAGATCCCAAGTAACCATTTGGTCTGATTCAATTAATGCCTGCATAGATTACCCACATTCTCCAGTGTCAGGAAACACAGAAACAAGTTATCTGGAAACCAAAACCAATTCAACATATGAACATGACTATACAGTGATCCAAACTACCAACAATTTATCAGACAGTTATTTTCCTTCTGAGATTGATGTAAAGCTTGAGGAGAATGACATGGGAATATCCCCAACTGTCCCATGGTCTTCATGTTCCTATGTGGGTTTACCAAAAGAGCATTCACATGTACCTTCCATCAGTTCCCAAACAACAAGTCAAGGGCAGATTTTACGTCTTTTCCCTGAAAAGACATGCACAAGTGATGGGGAGAATAACGCTGTCAAAATGGTTTATTTCTGTAATGCCCAAGATCCCGTTAGTACATCTGAAGGGCATTTTCTCAAAGAGGAGTCATGGCATGGATCACCGTCCAGTGATATTCCCATAGCAAATGCATTCACCCTATGTGGTTCATTTGAAGCTCAAATCAACCCATCTTCACAGGTGTTTAGCATAAACCAAACCCAGACCAATATTGAATTGCCATTGCCTGCTGAAAATGTTCATCTAGCAAGATATAGTACTGACATTACTTCTGTGCTAACCTCGCCTGCTACAGAAAGCGGATGTAATTTAGCTGTATCTACTAGATCGAGGCCTATTCTTTCTGATTACTGTGAGCCATTCAACTTTCCTTCTGATGAAGACGAAGACTACAATGGCGATGGAAGACGAAGACTTCAATGCCAAAAAACAGTAGAGGATGAGTATATACGGCAGTGTCGTGTCAGTTACTCAAGAAAAATCCCAAGACATTTTGGAAAGTTTTCGAAAGCTCCATACAAGAAGTGCAAGGAAATGGGTGTAGTTTTCAATGTTGGATCTGGAGCGAAACAGAAACTTGATCGTCATTTACTGACAAATGGTGTAATGGCTGAGGTGTCTGAATATGCTAAAGAGATTAAAAGAGCTCACCGGCATGTTATCTATGATATTCTAGAATACAACTTTGATCTTGGTGTTGGTAGTGAATTACAATTTGATTTTTGCAGCCGGATTATGTTAAAACTAAAAGAAATGATGAAAAAGAATTACAAGAGGACACAACCTGGATGGTTAGCAGAAGTGTTTGAATTTCCTGATCCAAAGACAATGAAAGCAACTAACTACTCTCGTCAATGGGCAAGGTCCAATTTGCATAACAGCGTCTCAAAAAATCTAACACCCTTTGACATCTGTATAAAGGAGGAGCCTGTTGTGGACCTGATATCTCCTCCGCATGTGAAGACTGAAAGCCTCTTTACTGAGACAGTTTTAACACGGTGTGCGGATGAGACCGCACTCTTTGGTCCTGAAAATGGACCTCATGAAATATGCACAAAGGATGAGGCTGATCTGGCTGTGATCTATCCTCAACATGTCCAGACAGAAAGCGTCTTCACTCAGACAGACATAAAAATGGAGGAATCCTTAATGATGCCCACATTAGAAGAAGCATTGGAGTACCTCTACCCTCTCTGTAAGGAAAAAGGACTTGACCTGGATGTGAAATCTAAATGTGTGAAAAAGGAGAAACTTGACTTGCATCTATTGACCAGAGATGTAATGTTTGAAGTGGCTGATTTTGCTTCAGACGTGTGTGGAAATTACAGGCAGATTGTCTGTGATGTTCTAGACCAAAATTTTGATCTGGATTTACAACGTGGGAAAACTGAGCTGGCTCAAGAGATTATGGTTGCGTTAGCAGCAGTTAGGCAGAGAAAGACACATTTACATGGTCAAAAGAGATGTGAATTTTACAAGGATACTTTCATGAAAAAATGTCGCAAACGAAAGAATCCTGCAGAGATTTGCAGTAACCAGAATTTCACTACATCATCACTTGAGCTGAAATACCGAAGACGGAAAGAAGTAACAAAAAGGAGGAGGTTGGATTTAATGAGAAAAAAAAAAGAAATGGACATGTTATTAGCCAGGGTGTCGAAGGGAGGCGATTTGCTGGAAGTCAGACAAGTAGAACCTCATTGGGTCAAGCTAGAGAGCATCTCTGATAAGATTGACCTTGCACTTTGTGCTGATGAAACGAAGCAAAATGTTACCAACTTAGACCATTCAAATGTGACGTTTAACACCAAAGAACTGGTGAAAGACTGCTACCCACTCTGTCATGAAATAGTTCTGGGCCTTGATGTTGCATCCAAACCTGCATTCACTCACTGTGGTTATTTTGAAGCTCAAATCAACCCAACTTCACAGGTGTTTAGCATAAACCAAACCCAGACCAATATTGAATTGCCATTGCCTGCTGAAAATGTTCATCTAGCAAGATATAGTACTGCCGTTCCTTCTGTGCTAACCTCACCTGCTACAGAAAGCGGATGTAATTTAGCTGTATCTACTAGACCGAGGCCTATTCTTTCAGATTATTGTGAACCATTCAACTTTCCTTCTGATGAAGACGAAGACTACAATGGCGATGGAAGACGAAGACTGCAATGCCAAAAAGCGGTAGAGGATAAATATATACGGCAGCGGCGTGTCAGTTACTCAAAACATAACCCAAGAGATTGTGGAAAGTATTGGAAAGCTCCATACACGAAGTGCAAGGAAATTGGTGTAGATTTCAATGTTGGATCTGGAGTGAAACAGAAACTTGATCGTCATTTACTGACAAATGGTGTAATGGTTGAGGTGGCTGAATATGCTAAAGCGATTAAAAGCGCTGAACAGCGTGTTATCTATGATATTCTAGAATACAACTTTGATCTTGGTGTTTGTAATGAAGTACAATATACTTTTTCTGCCCGGACTATGGCAAAACTAAAAGACATGAAAAAGAATTACAAGAAGATACAACCTGGGTGGTTAGCAGAAGTGTTTGAACTTCCTGATCCAAAGACAATGAAAGCAAGTAACCTCTCTCTTACATGGGCAAGGTCCAATTTGCATGACAGCGTCTCAGAAAATCGTACACCCTTTGACATCTGCATAAAGGAGGAGCCTGTTGTGGACCTGATATCTCCTCCGCATGTGAAGACTGAAAGCCTCTTTACTGAGACAGTTTTAACACGGTGTGCGGATGAGACCGCACTCTTTGGTCCTGAAAATGGACCTCATGAAATATGCACAAAGGATGAGGCTGATCTAGCTGTGATCTATCCTCAACATGTCCAGACAGAAAGCGTCTTCACTCAGACAGACATAACAATGAAGGAATCCTTAATGATGCCTACATTAGAAGAAGCATTGGAGTACCTCTACCCTCTCTGTAAGGAAAAAGGACTTGACCTGGATGTGAAATTTAAATGTGTGAAAAAGGAGAAACTTGACTTGCATCTATTGACCAGAGATGTAATGTTTGAAGTGGCTGATTTTGCTTCAGAAGCGTGTGGAAATTACAAGCAGATTGTCTGTGATGTTCTAGACCAAAATTTTGATCTGGATTTACAAAGTGGGAAAACTGAGCTGGCTCAAGAGATTATGGATGGGTTAGGAATGGTTTGGATGAGAAAGACACATTTACACGGTCGAAAGAGATGTGAATTTTACAAGGATACTTTCATGAAAAAACGTTGCAAACAAAAGAATTCTGCAGAGTTTTCCAATCACCAGAAGGCCACTACAGTAACACTTGAGCCGAAATACCAAAGACTGAAAGAAGTAACAAAAAGGAGGAGGTTGGCTTTAATGATGAAAAAAAAAAGAAATGGACATGTTAATAGCCAGGGTGTCGAAGGGAGGCGATTTGCTGGAAGTCAGACAAGTAGAACCTCATTGGGTCAAGCTAGAGAGCATCTCTGATAAGATTGACCTTGCACTTTGTGCTGATGAATCGAAGCAAAATGTTACCAACTTAGATATGTGAAGTTTAACACACAAATGGGTTTAAGAGTGCTACCCGATCTCTCATGAAATAGGTCTGGACATTGATGTTGCATCCTAACCTGCAAAAACGAAACTGGAATTGAATTTTCTGACTAACAGTGTCGTTATCGAGGTTCATACATACTTGCGTAAGAATCGTTGAGGTAAGATTGGAAAAGATGGGTGGATATTTTGTTTGCTCTCTGATATTCTAGAATACAATTTTGATCGCAGTTTGCAAAATCAGAGACGTTATCAAGCTCAATTATGTATTTAGAGTAAAGTGACGGTTCGAAAACACAAACCTGAGCTCTTGGGAAAGGGTCAAATGTCGAAAGAAGTGTTCATAATACCTAATGTGATTTCAAAGCCGTGCAACAACAAAAAAAAACAGTGCTTTCAGATGATTTACCTAAAGGAATGTCAAAGAATTCTCACGGAAAACCATGGAACAAGATGCAAGACTGGTATATCCTAATCATGGCAAACACTATCGCCACGAAGAGCATTTAATCAAAGATTGTTCATGGAATGGCTCAACGCCAATTGATATTCTGATAGGAAATGTATTCAGCCTCCCAGAATTGTCACTACGCATTGCAGAAAAGGGTTCTTTTGAAAGTCAAGTCAACCCAACTTCAGATATTTAGCCAAACACCAACTGAACGACAAGATCAGGCCAATAATCTCCCGAAACATGGTACTGCCATACCTTTTGTTCTATCCTCATCTGCTACAGAAATCGGCTGCAATGTAGAACTACCTACTAGTCCTCCTCTTTCAGCCAATTGTGAATCATTTGAACTTTCCCTCTGAAGTCTTGAATGTCAAAACTGTAGAGGATGAATATAAACTCAGCAGAAAAAGAAATGTCCTCTCACTGTCAACTGCATTTATTTTCAGCAAACTTAACGTGTAAATATTTGTATGAACATGATTCAACAACTGAGACATAAACTGAACAAGTTCCACAGACATCTGACTAACCGTAATGGAATAATGTGTCCCTGAACAAGGGGGGTCAAAATCAAAAGTAACAGTCAGTATCTGGTGTGGCCACCAGCTGCATTAAGTACTGCAGTAAATCTCCTCATGGACTGCACCAGATTTACCAGTTCTTGCTGTGCGATACCCCACTCTTCCACCAAGGCACCTGCAAGTTTCCAGACATTTCTGAGGGGATTGGCCCTAACCCTTATCCTCCGATCCAACAGTTCCCAGACGTGCTCAATGGGATTGAGAGCCGGGCTCTTTGCTGGCCATGGCAGAACACTGACATTAATGTCTTGCAGGAAATCACGCACAGAATGAGCAGTATGGCTGGTGGCATTGTCATGCTGGAGGGTTATGTCAGGATGAGCCTGCAGGAAGGGTACCACATGAGGGAGGAGGATGCCTTCCCTGTAACGCACAACTTTGAGATTGCCTGCAATGACAACAAACTCAGTCCGATGATGCTGTGACACCGCCCCAGACCTTGACTGACCCTCCACCTCCAAATCGATCCCTCGCCAGGGTACAGGCCTCGGTGTAATGCCCATTCCTTCGACGATAAATGCAAATCTGACCATCACCCCTTGTGAGACAAAACTGCGACTCGGCAGTGAAGAGCACTTTTTGCCAGTCCTGTCTGGTCTAGCGACGGTGGTTTACAATTTGTTGCCCTGGCCACATCTGCAGTCCTCATGCCTCCTTGCATGCCTAAGGTACATTCATGCAGATGAGCAGGGACCTTGGGCATTTTCTTTTGGTGTTTTTCAGAGTCAGTAGAACGGTGTCTTCAGTGTCCTAAGTTTTTATAACTGTGACCTTAATTGCCTACTGTCTTTAAGCTGTTAGTATCTTAACGACTGTTCCACAGCTGCATGTTTGTTAATTGTTTATGGTTCATTGAACAAGCATGGGAAACAGTGTTTAAACCCTTTACAATGAAGATCTGTGAAGTTATTTGGATTTTTACGAATTATCTTTGAAAGACAGGATCCTGAAAAAGGGACATTTCTTTTTTTCCTGAGTTTATTTGTCAGTGTCGTCAGTTACTCAACCTTCCCCAAAATGGACTGGAAGATATTTGAAAGTGCCAAGAAATAGGCTTAGAATTGAATGTTGGAATTGGAGCAAAATATTATCTTGATTTGCATTTTTACTGGCTAATGCTGTAATGGTTGAGGTTTTGGATTTAGGTAAGTGGATTAGTAGAGCTTGCCAACATGATGGCTGAGATATTGTAGAATACAACTTTGATCTTCTTTTGCAAAATGAGTAACGATATGACTTTAAAAATGGCCAGAAGCAAGATGCATTACAAGAGAAGAAAACCTGGGTGGTTAACAGAAGTGTTTGAACTTCCTGATCCAAAGACAATGAAAGCAGGACAATACTCCCTTACATGGGCAAAAACCTATTTGCATAGTGCCTTCGGAAAGTTTTCAGACCCCTTGACTTTTTCCACATTTTGTTACGTTACAGCCATATTGTAACATTTATTAAATTTAACAATGTCCTTAGCAATCTGTGTTCAAAAGTGCTACCCACGCTGCAAGGAAATAGGCCTGGACCTCGACATTGCATCCAAACCTGCAAAAAACAAAACTTAAATTTCAGTTACTGGTAATGGTGTAAATATTTACTAATAGGATGTAAAAAGGCTAAAGGATATGCGTCTTTTATCTCTGATAGCCTAGAATACATTTTTGATCTTAAAGTGGAACTGACAGCGTTTTAGCAATATGTAATCTTAGATCTGTTCATATACATCCCAGGAAGATTATATATATTTTTATTTACCGTTTTCAGACACGTGATCACTTTTAGATATGGTCGTTTTTATAAGTTCATTGAATGTTTGAGAATGAAGTATAGTAAGGCATTTGTGAAAATTCTATAAGAATATAGTCAGAGGTGTCCACATACTTTTGTGTATGGGATTTGTGTTAACGGTTAAATCTTTAAATAGTGGATTTTGCAGATTCCCTTGGCCTCCTGTTGGTTCACTTTTGTTCTTGCTGTGAAGACTGATTTATTTCTAGACGTATTTTTTCTTCACCATTAAACGACATGTTCATTGACTAGCCTAACTTTTCTACCTTTCAAAGCCTCTGTAGATGAACCTCCTGATCTTTTTTGATGTAAATAAGGTGAACAAGGATATTTTTTCTAAATAAGAGTAGCCCTAGGCATTGGTAAAAAAAATCCTATGGATAATCTTTTTCTTTTTGCAAGTTTGTTTTTCAGCCATTTTTTGAGGTACTTATCAGTGGGCTATTTCTATTTCATAAAAAAAAAAAATTTGAGGAAAGTTTAAGAAAGACACTGCATCAAGACTTGCTTTGCAGTTACCCATACTTTTCTATTCTAAGGTCAACTATGAAGTGAAAGTATTTTTATTTTTAAGGACACTTTCATTGACATTCTCAGGTGTTCCTCTGACACCTGTGGCATTACAAGGTATGCAAGTAAATGTGTGACTGAGATGCACATTGCAGCTTTTTCTACTGCTTGCCATTCAAACTTTAAAACTTGCAAACCGGTCTATCCGGGATCCTTGAGACATCGCTACCGCATTGTTTTGAAACACCATGGAAACACTAAGAATGTACAGCAGCTTTTTTTTAATGTCTACTTGGCATTTTCTTTGTTGGACTTTTTGTCACCTTTTTTAGACAAATGAGTGGATTGTCTTTGTTTATATTTTAATGAATAAATATCTACTTTTTTTGTCATTTAGACACTTATCCAAGTGCTTACAGGTTCGTGGATGTTTTTGTGATATACATTTTTCTGAGCAGATGTTAGTTTCAGCCATTTTTGGAGGCTGATTTATTTTATTTTTTTTCTTGGGAGGATTAACACACGTTTTTGAGAGTCTTCATACTTCTCCCATTTGTGGACTGCCTAAAAGGAGTTTCTTTCTGGCATACTTTGGAGTGTCTTTGGAACAAAGGGTATGTAGCCTTTATGCTGCATTTTTGTTAATGAAATGTTAACTGTTAATTAGCTTATTCAAGACTTTTGCTATTTCAGTTATCATCTTGTGTTATCATGTAGTGTTGTAAATGTATATTTCTTAATTTCCACTCTTGAATGTATTTTGTAATCACTTAGGCCCTCCCTTGAAGCGACCACTATCCCCCAACCCCTAGGATTAGAAAGTATTTGATATGTTAAGGCCATATGGTAATAGCTCCAGCATGCCTTCTGATGGACTTTCAGCATTTTAGCCATATTCTTTGCATATCTAAGTGTAAGGGTTAGTAGTGTTTGCTGGATCCTGCCCTGTTCTGGTAACTGAATACACATTTCTTCCCAGGTGCTGCGTCTCTGTGTCAACCGGCTGAGCATGCGCCCCAAAAGCAGAATGGGCTTTCCGTCCTTTCTGCCATGTTTGACAGAACTCTTCAGAAGTGAGTAGCCTACCTCAAAGCCCTGAAGGGGTGTTATAGTCAGAGAATCAACTGGCAGCTTAAAAAATATATATATATTTTATTTAACCTTTAATTTAACCAGGTAGGCCAGTTGAGAACACGTTCTCATTTACCACTGCGACCTGGCGAAGATAAAGCAAAGCAGTGCGAGAGTTAAACATAGACAAAAGTACAGTCAATAACACAAAATAAAAGAAATTGAAAAATCTATGTACAGTGTGTGCAAATGTAGAAGAGTAGGGAGGTAGGCAATAAATAGGCCCTACAGGCGAAAATATTTACAATTTAGCGTTAATACTGGAGTGATAGATGTGCAGATGATGATGTGCAAGTAGAGATACTGGGGTGCAAGAGGGTAAGTAATAACATGGAGAGGAGGTAGTCGGGTGTGCTATTTACAGATTGGCTGTGTACAGGTAGTTCTTCTTTTGGTGTTTTTCAGAGTCAGTAGAATGGTGTCTTCAGTGTTCTAAGTTTTTATAACTGTGACCTTAATTGCCTACTATTACTCATGTTACTGAGTAGGTGGGTGTGATGGCTTCCGATAGAGAGTTGCTGATGGTTCCTGGGGTGAATGGACTCCATTTTGTGTTGACTGACACAAGAGAACTCCCACGCAATGTCACTGTCAAACACAGAGGGTTGACCAGGGCTGGGAGGGTGTAAAACTATAGTACAATACTGTTGGTCTACTGGGGTTAAAGGACTGAGTCTGTGTCTGTCTTTGCGTGTGTCTGCTAATATGTATGATGTCATGTATATCTTCTCTCCAGACTACCATGGTGGTTTCCAGCTTCAGCCAGCCCAGGACTTTAAGATAGACCGTCTGTCTGGCCTCTCTTAGGTCTCCTGCAAC
>NW_026601365.1:0-55633 GCF_029448725.1 Salvelinus fontinalis
ACTACTGACATGGAGATGAGTAATAACTACTAACTACTGACATGGTGATGAGTAATAACTACTAACTACTGACATGGAGATGAGTAATAACTACTAACAGACTACTGACATGGTGATGAGTAATAACTACTAACAGACTACTGACATGGTGATGAGTAATAACTACTAACAGACTACTGACATGGAGATGAGTAATAACTACTAACTACTGACATGGAGATGAGTAATAACTACTAACTACTGACATGGAGATGAGTAATAACTACTAACTACTGACATGGAGATGAGTAATAACTACTAACTACTGACATGGAGATGAGTAATAACTACTAACAGACTACTGACATGGAGATGAGTAATAACTACTAACAGACTACTGACATGGAGATGAGTAATAACTACTAACTACTGACATGGAGATGAGTAATAACTACTAACTACTGACATGGAGATGAGTAATAACTACTAACTACTGACATGGAGATGAGTAATAACTACTAACTACTGACATGGTGATGAGTAATAACTACTAACTACTGACATGGAGATGAGTAATAACTACTAACTACTGACATGGAGATGAGTAATAACTACTAACTACTGACATGGAGATGAGTAATAACTACTAACTACTGACATGGAGATGAGTAATAACTACTAACTACTGACATGGAGATGAGTAATAACTACTACCAGACTACTGACATGGTGATGAGTAATAACTACTAACTACTGACATGGAGATGAGTAATAACTACTAACTACTGACATGGAGATGAGTAATAACTACTAACAGACTACTGACATGGAGATGAGTAATAACTACTAACAGACTACTGACATGGAGATGAGTAATAACTACTAACAGACTACTGACATGGAGATGAGTAATAACTACTAACAGACTACTGACATGGAGATGAGTAATAACTACTAACTACTGACATGGTGATGAGTAATAACTACTAACAGACTACTGACATGGAGATGAGTAATAACTACTAACAGACTACTGACATGGAGATGAGTAATAACTACTAACTACTGACATGGAGATGAGTAATAACTACTAACAGACTACTGACATGGTGATGAGTAATAACTACTAACTACTGACATGGAGATGAGTAATAACTACTAACTACTGACATGGAGATGAGTAATAACTACTAACTACTGACATGGAGATGAGTAATAACTACTAACAGACTACTGACATGGAGATGAGTAATAACTACTAACTACTGACATGGAGATGAGTAATAACTACTAACTACTGACATGGTGATGAGTAATAACTACTAACAGACTACTGACATGGAGATGAGTAATAACTACTAACTACTGACATGGAGATGAGTAATAACTACTAACAGACTACTGACATGGAGATGAGTAATAACTACTAACTACTGACATGGAGATGAGTAATAACTACTAACTACTGACATGGTGATGAGTAATAACTACTAACAGACTACTGACATGGAGATGAGTAATAACTACTAACTACTGACATGGAGATGAGTAATAATTACTAACAGACTACTGACATGGAGATGAGTAATAACTACTAACAGACTACTGACATGGAGATGAGTAATAACTACTAACTACTGACATGGAGATGAGTAATAACTACTAACTACTGACATGGAGATGAGTAATAACTACTAACTACTGACATGGAGATGAGTAATAACTACTAACTACTGACATGGAGATGAGTAATAACTACTAACTACTGACATGGTGATGAGTAATAACTACTAACTACTGACATGGTGATGAGTAATAACTACTAACTACTGACATGGAGATGAGTAATAACTACTAACAGACTACTGACATGGAGATGAGTAATAACTACTAACAGACTACTGACATGGTGATGAGTAATAACTACTAACTACTGACATGGAGATGAGTAATAACTACTAACTACTGACATGGTGATGAGTAATAACTACTAACAGACTACTGACATGGTGATGAGTAATAACTACTAACTACTGACATGGAGATGAGTAATAACTACTAACTACTGACATGGAGATGAGTAATAACTACTAACTACTGACATGGAGATGAGTAATAACTACTAACAGACTACTGACATGGAGATGAGTAATAACTACTAACAGACTACTGACATGGTGATGAGTAATAACTACTAACAGACTACTGACATGGAGATGAGTAATAACTACTAACTACTGACATGGAGATGAGTAATAACTACTAACAGACTACTGACATGGAGATGTGTAATAACTACTAACAGACTACTGACATGGTGATGAGTAATAACTACTAACTACTGACATGGAGATGAGTAATAACTACTAACTACTGACATGGTGATGAGTAATAACTACTAACTACTGACATGGAGATGAGTAATAACTACTAACTACTGACATGGTGATGAGTAATAACTACTAACTACTGACATGGTGATGAGTAATAACTACTAACTACTGACATGGAGATGAGTAATAACTACTAACTACTGACATGGAGATGAGTAATAACTACTAACTACTGACATGGAGATGAGTAATAACTACTAACTACTGACATTGAGATGAGTAATAACTACTAACTACTGACATTGTGATGAGTAATAACTACTAACTACTGACATGGAGATGAGTAATAACTACTAACTACTGACATGGAGATGAGTAATAACTACTAACTACTGACATTGAGATGAGTAATAACTACTAACTACTGACATGGAGATGAGTAATAACTACTAACTACTGACATGGAGATGAGTAATAACTACTAACTACTGACATGGAGATGAGTAATAACTACTAACTACTGACATGGTGATGAGTAATAACTACTAACTACTGACATGGAGATGAGTAATAACTACTAACTACTGACATGGAGATGAGTAATAACTACTAACTACTGACATGGTGATGAGTAATAACTACTAACTACTGACATGGTGATGAGTAATAACTACTAACTACTGACATGGAGATGAGTAATAACTACTAACAGACTACTGACATGGTGATGAGTAATAACTACTAACAGACTACTGACATGGAGATGAGTAATAACTACTAACTACTGACATGGAGATGAGTAATAACTACTAACTACTGACATGGAGATGAGTAATAACTACTAACTACTGACATGGAGATGAGTAATAACTACTAACTACTGACATGGAGATGAGTAATAACTACTAACTACTGACATGGTGATGAGTAATAACTACTAACTACTGACATGGTGATGAGTAATAACTACTAACTACTGACATGGAGATGAGTAATAACTACTAACAGACTACTGACATGGAGATGAGTAATAACTACTAACAGACTACTGACATGGTGATGAGTAATAACTACTAACTACTGACATGGAGATGAGTAATAACTACTAACTACTGACATGGTGATGAGTAATAACTACTAACAGACTACTGACATGGAGATGAGTAATAACTACTAACTACTGACATGGAGATGAGTAATAATTACTAACAGACTACTGACATGGAGATGAGTAATAACTACTAACAGACTACTGACATGGAGATGAGTAATAACTACTAACTACTGACATGGAGATGAGTAATAACTACTAACTACTGACATGGAGATGAGTAATAACTACTAACTACTGACATGGAGATGAGTAATAACTACTAACTACTGACATGGAGATGAGTAATAACTACTAACTACTGACATGGTGATGAGTAATAACTACTAACTACTGACATGGTGATGAGTAATAACTACTAACTACTGACATGGAGATGAGTAATAACTACTAACAGACTACTGACATGGAGATGAGTAATAACTACTAACAGACTACTGACATGGTGATGAGTAATAACTACTAACTACTGACATGGAGATGAGTAATAACTACTAACTACTGACATGGTGATGAGTAATAACTACTAACAGACTACTGACATGGTGATGAGTAATAACTACTAACTACTGACATGGAGATGAGTAATAACTACTAACTACTGACATGGAGATGAGTAATAACTACTAACTACTGACATGGAGATGAGTAATAACTACTAACAGACTACTGACATGGAGATGAGTAATAACTACTAACAGACTACTGACATGGTGATGAGTAATAACTACTAACAGACTACTGACATGGAGATGAGTAATAACTACTAACTACTGACATGGAGATGAGTAATAACTACTAACAGACTACTGACATGGAGATGTGTAATAACTACTAACAGACTACTGACATGGTGATGAGTAATAACTACTAACTACTGACATGGAGATGAGTAATAACTACTAACTACTGACATGGTGATGAGTAATAACTACTAACTACTGACATGGAGATGAGTAATAACTACTAACTACTGACATGGTGATGAGTAATAACTACTAACTACTGACATGGTGATGAGTAATAACTACTAACTACTGACATGGAGATGAGTAATAACTACTAACTACTGACATGGAGATGAGTAATAACTACTAACTACTGACATGGAGATGAGTAATAACTACTAACTACTGACATTGAGATGAGTAATAACTACTAACTACTGACATTGTGATGAGTAATAACTACTAACTACTGACATGGAGATGAGTAATAACTACTAACTACTGACATGGAGATGAGTAATAACTACTAACTACTGACATTGAGATGAGTAATAACTACTAACTACTGACATGGAGATGAGTAATAACTACTAACTACTGACATGGAGATGAGTAATAACTACTAACTACTGACATGGAGATGAGTAATAACTACTAACTACTGACATGGTGATGAGTAATAACTACTAACTACTGACATGGAGATGAGTAATAACTACTAACTACTGACATGGAGATGAGTAATAACTACTAACTACTGACATGGTGATGAGTAATAACTACTAACTACTGACATGGTGATGAGTAATAACTACTAACTACTGACATGGAGATGAGTAATAACTACTAACAGACTACTGACATGGTGATGAGTAATAACTACTAACAGACTACTGACATGGAGATGAGTAATAACTACTAACTACTGACATGGAGATGAGTAATAACTACTAACTACTGACATGGAGATGAGTAATAACTACTAACTACTGACATGGAGATGAGTAATAACTACTAACTACTGACATGGAGATGAGTAATAACTACTAACTACTGACATGGTGATGAGTAATAACTACTAACTACTGACATGGTGATGAGTAATAACTACTAACTACTGACATGGAGATGAGTAATAACTACTAACAGACTACTGACATGGAGATGAGTAATAACTACTAACAGACTACTGACATGGTGATGAGTAATAACTACTAACTACTGACATGGAGATGAGTAATAACTACTAACTACTGACATGGTGATGAGTAATAACTACTAACAGACTACTGACATGGAGATGAGTAATAACTACTAACTACTGACATGGAGATGAGTAATAATTACTAACAGACTACTGACATGGAGATGAGTAATAACTACTAACAGACTACTGACATGGAGATGAGTAATAACTACTAACTACTGACATGGAGATGAGTAATAACTACTAACTACTGACATGGAGATGAGTAATAACTACTAACTACTGACATGGAGATGAGTAATAACTACTAACTACTGACATGGAGATGAGTAATAACTACTAACTACTGACATGGTGATGAGTAATAACTACTAACTACTGACATGGTGATGAGTAATAACTACTAACTACTGACATGGAGATGAGTAATAACTACTAACAGACTACTGACATGGAGATGAGTAATAACTACTAACAGACTACTGACATGGTGATGAGTAATAACTACTAACTACTGACATGGAGATGAGTAATAACTACTAACTACTGACATGGTGATGAGTAATAACTACTAACAGACTACTGACATGGTGATGAGTAATAACTACTAACTACTGACATGGAGATGAGTAATAACTACTAACTACTGACATGGAGATGAGTAATAACTACTAACTACTGACATGGAGATGAGTAATAACTACTAACAGACTACTGACATGGAGATGAGTAATAACTACTAACAGACTACTGACATGGTGATGAGTAATAACTACTAACAGACTACTGACATGGAGATGAGTAATAACTACTAACTACTGACATGGAGATGAGTAATAACTACTAACAGACTACTGACATGGAGATGTGTAATAACTACTAACAGACTACTGACATGGTGATGAGTAATAACTACTAACTACTGACATGGAGATGAGTAATAACTACTAACTACTGACATGGTGATGAGTAATAACTACTGACATGGAGATGAGTAATAACTACTAACTACTGACATGGTGATGAGTAATAACTACTAACTACTGACATGGTGATGAGTAATAACTACTAACTACTGACATGGAGATGAGTAATAACTACTAACTACTGACATGGAGATGAGTAATAACTACTAACTACTGACATGGAGATGAGTAATAACTACTAACTACTGACATTGAGATGAGTAATAACTACTAACTACTGACATTGTGATGAATAATAACTACTAACTACTGACATGGAGATGAGTAATAACTACTAACTACTGACATGGAGATGAGTAATAACTACTAACTACTGACATTGAGATGAGTAATAACTACTAACTACTGACATGGAGATGAGTAATAACTACTAACTACTGACATGGAGATGAGTAATAACTACTAACTACTGACATGGAGATGAGTAATAACTACTAACAGACTACTGACATGGAGATGAGTAATAATTACTAACAGACTACTGACATAGAGATGAGTAATAACTACTAACAGACTACTGACATGGAGATGAGTAATAACTACTAACAGACTACTGACATGGAGATGAGTAATAACTACTAACTACTGACATGGAGATGAGTAATAACTACTAACAGACTACTGACATGGAGATGAGTAATAACTACTAACTACTGACATGGAGATGAGTAATAACTACTAACTACTGACATGGTGATGAGTAATAACTACTAACTACTGACATGGAGATGAGTAATAACTACTAACTACTGACATGGAGATGAGTAATAACTACTAACTACTGACATGGAGATGAGTAATAACTACTAACAGACTACTGACATGGAGATGAGTAATAACTACTAACTACTGACATGGAGATGAGTAATAACTACTAACTACTGACATGGAGATGAGTAATAACCACTAACTACTGACATGGAGATGAGTAATAACTACTAACAGACTACTGACATGGAGATGAGTAATAACTACTAACAGACTACTGACATGGAGATGAGTAATAACTACTAACTACTGACATGGAGATGAGTAATAACCACTAACTACTGACATGGAGATGAGTAATAACTACTAACAGACTACTGACATGGAGATGAGTAATAACTACTAACAGACTACTGACATGGAGATGAGTAATAACTACTAACTACTGACATGGAGATGAGTAATAACTACTAACAGACTACTGACATGGAGATGAGTAATAACTACTAACTACTGACATGGAGATGAGTAATAACTACTAACTACTGACATGGAGATGAGTAATAACCACTAACTACTGACATGGAGATGAGTAATAACTACTAACAGACTACTGACATGGAGATGAGTAATAACTACTAACTACTGACATGGAGATGAGTAATAACTACTAACAGACTACTGACATGGAGATGAGTAATAACTACTAACTACTGACATGGAGATGAGTAATAACTACTAACAGACTACTGACATTGTGATGAGTAATAACTACTAACTACTGACATGGAGATGAGTAATAACTACTAACTACTGACATGGTGATGAGTAATAACTACTAACTACTGACATGGAGATGAGTAATAACTACTAACTACTGACATGGAGATGAGTAATAACTACTAACTACTGACATGGAGATGAGTAATAACTACTAACAGACTACTGACATGGAGATGAGTAATAACTACTAACTACTGACATGGAGATGAGTAATAACTACTAACTACTGACATGGAGATGAGTAATAACCACTAACTACTGACATGGAGATGAGTAATAACTACTAACAGACTACTGACATGGAGATGAGTAATAACTACTAACAGACTACTGACATGGAGATGAGTAATAACTACTAACTACTGACATGGAGATGAGTAATAACCACTAACTACTGACATGGAGATGAGTAATAACTACTAACAGACTACTGACATGGAGATGAGTAATAACTACTAACAGACTACTGACATGGAGATGAGTAATAACTACTAACTACTGACATGGAGATGAGTAATAACTACTAACTACTGACATGGAGATGAGTAATAACCACTAACTACTGACATGGAGATGAGTAATAACTACTAACAGACTACTGACATGGAGATGAGTAATAACTACTAACAGACTACTGACATGGAGATGAGTAATAACTACTAACTACTGACATGGAGGTGAGTAATAACTACTAACTAACATCGGGTTATTGTTCACCTCCCTGACCGAGGTCCTTCTCCCCCGATTGCTCAGTTTTGCCAGAAGGCCAGCTCTAGGAAGAGTCTTGGTGGTTTCCAACTTCTTCCATTTAAGAATGGAGGCCACTGTGTTCTTGAGGAACTTCAAAGCTGCACAAATGTTTTGGTACCCTTCCCCAGATCTATGCCTATACGAAATCCTATCTCGGAGCTCTACGGACAATTCCTTCGACCTCATGGCTTGGTTTTTGCTCTGACATACACTGTCAACTGTGGGACCTTATATAGACAGGTGTGTGACTTTCCAAATCATGTCCAATCAATTGAATTTACCACAGATGGACTCCAATCAAGTTGTAGAAACATCAAGGATGATCAATGGAAACAGGATGCACCTGAGCTCAATTTCGAATCTCATAGCAAAGGGTCAGAATAATTATGTAAATAAGGTATTTCTGTTTTTTATTTGTAATAAATTAGCAAACATTTCTAAAAACCTGTTTTTGCTTTGTCATTATGGGGTGTTGTGTATAGATTGATGAGGAAAACGTTTTATATAATCCATTTTAGAAAAAGTATGTAACTTTTAAAAAATGGGAAAAGTCAAGGGGTCAATACTTTCCTAAGGACACAGACTCTCCTTCCCATGTATGTTACATGTGGAAATATGGACGTCAAGTTAGCAGAGAGTAATGGAGGACCTCTCATCCATGACAAACATCAGGACAAAGCCTCTTCCAGCTGTCAGAATGAGGAGTATCTGGAGCAGAATGTGCTGTAAACCACCATATATAGAGAAGCCTAACCCCTCAGCTATATACCAGAGCTATAGACCAGAACTATAGAGCAGAACTATAGACCAGAGCTATAGACCAGAACTATAGACCAGAACTATAGACCAGAACTATAGACCAGAGCTATAGACCAGAGCTATAGAGCAGAACTATAGAGCAGAGCGATAGACCAGAACTATAGAACTATAGACCAGAACTATAGACCAGAGCGATAGACCAGAGCGATAGACCAGAACTATAGACCAGAGCTATAGACCAGAGCTATAGACCAGAACTATAGACCAGGGCTATAGACCAGAGCTATAGACCAGAGCTATAGACCAGAACTATAGACCAGAGCTATAGACCAGAACTATAGACCAGAACTATAGACCAGAACTATAGACCAGAACTATAGACCAGAACTATAGACCAGAACTATAGACCAGAGCTATAGACCAGAACTATAGACCAGAGCTATAGACCAGAGCTATAGACCAGAGCTATAGACCAGAGCTATAGACCAGAACTATAGACCAGAGCTATAGACCAGAACTATAGACCAGAGCTATAGACCAGAACTATAGACCAGAGCTATAGACCAGAACTATAGACCAGAACTATAGACCAGAGCTATAGACCAGAACTATAGACCAGAACTATAGACCAGAACTATAGACCAGAACTATAGACCAGAGTTATAGACCAGAGCTATAGACCAGAACTATAGACCAGAACTATAGACCAGAACTATAGACCAGAACTATAGACCAGAGCTATAGACCAGAACTATAGACCAGAACTATAGACCAGAGCTATAGACCAGAACTATAGACCAGAGCTATAGACCAGAGCTATAGACCAGAGCTATAGACCAGAACTATAGACCAGAACTATAGACCAGAACTATAGACCAGAACTATAGACCAGAGCTATAGACCGGAACTATAGACCGGAACTATAGACCGGAACTATAGACCGGAACTATAGACCGGAACTATAGACCAGAGCTATAGACCAGAACTATAGACCAGAGCTATAGACCAGAACTATAGACCAGAACTATAGACCAGAACTATAGACCAGAACTATAGACCAGAACTATAGACCAGAACTATAGACCAGAGCTATAGACCAGAACTATAGACCAGAGCTATAGACCAGAGCTATAGACCAGAGCTATAGACCAGAGCTATAGACCAGAACTATAGACCAGAGCTATAGACCAGAACTATAGACCAGAGCTATAGACCAGAACTATAGACCAGAGCTATAGACCAGAACTATAGACCAGAACTATAGACCAGAGCTATAGACCAGAACTATAGACCAGAGCTATAGACCAGAACTATAGACCAGAACTATAGACCAGAACTATAGACCAGAACTATAGACCAGAGCTATAGACCGGAACTATAGACCGGAACTATAGACCGGAACTATAGACCGGAACTATAGACCGGAACTATAGACCAGAGCTATAGACCAGAGCTATAGACCAGAACTATAGACCAGAACTATAGACCAGAACTATAGACCAGAGCTATATACCAGAGCTATAGACCAGAACTATAGACCAGAGCTATAGACCAGAACTATAGACCAGAGCTATAGACCAGAACTATAGACCAGAGCTATAGACCAGAACTATAGACCAGAGCTATAGACCAGGGCTATAGACCAGAGCTATAGACCAGAGCTATAGACCAGAACTATAGACCAGAACTATAGACCAGAACTATAGACCAGAGCTATATACCAGAGCTATAGACCAGAACTATAGACCAGAGCTATAGACCAGAACTATAGACCAGAGCTATAGACCAGAACTATAGACCAGAGCTATAGACCAGAACTATAGACCAGAACTATAGACCAGAGCTATAGACCAGAGCTATATACCAGAGCTATAGACCAGAACTATAGACCAGAGCTATAGACCAGAACTATAGACCAGAGCTATAGACCAGAACTATAGACCAGAGCGATAGACCAGAGCTATAGAGCAGAGCGATAGACCAGAACTATAGACCAGAGCTATAGACCAGAGCTATAGACCAGAGCTATAGACCAGAACTATAGACCAGAGCTATAGACCAGAGCTATAGACCAGAGCTATAGACCAGAGCTATAGACCAGAGCTATAGACCAGAACTATAGACCAGAGCTATAGACCAGAACTATAGACCAGAACTATAGACCAGAACTATAGACCAGAGCTATAGACCAGAACTATAGACCAGAGCTATAGACCAGAACTATAGACCAGAACTATAGAGCAGAACTATAGACCAGAACTATAGAGCAGAACTATAGACCAGAACTATAGAGCAGAGCGATAGACCAGAACTATAGACCAGAACTATAGACCAGAACTATAGACCAGAGCTATAGAGCAGAGCGATAGACCAGAACTATAGAGCAGAACTATAGACCAGAACTATAGACCAGAGCTATAGAGCAGAGCGATAGACCAGAACTATAGACCAGAGCTATAGACCAGAGCTATAGACCAGAACTATAGACCAGAGCTATAGACCAGAACTATAGACCAGAACTATAGACCAGAACTATAGACCAGAGCTATAGACCAGAACTATAGACCAGAACTATAGACCAGAGCTATAGACCAGAACTATAGACCAGAGCTATAGACCAGAACTATAGACCAGAGCTATAGACCAGAGCTATAGACCAGAACTATAGAGCAGAGCTATAGACCAGAACTATAGACCAGAACTATAGACCAGAACTATAGACCAGAACTATAGACCAGAGCTATAGACCAGAACTATAGACCAGAGCTATAGACCAGAGCTATAGACCAGAGCTATAGACCAGAGCTATAGACCAGAACTATAGACCAGAACTATAGACCAGAACTATAGACCAGAACTATAGACCAGAACTATAGACCAGAGCTATAGACCAGAGCTATAGACCAGAGCTATAGACCAGAACTATAGACCAGAACTATAGACCAGAACTATAGACCAGAACTATAGACCAGAACTATAGACCAGAGCTATAGAGCAGAACTATAGACCAGAGCTATAGACCAGAGCTATAGACCAGAGCTATAGACCAGAACTATAGACCAGAGCTATAGACCAGAGCTATAGACCAGAACTATAGACCAGAACTATAGACCAGAACTATAGAGCAGAACTATAGACCAGAACTATAGACCAGAGCTATAGACCAGAGCTATAGACCAGAGCTATAGACCAGAACTATAGACCAGAACTATAGACCAGAACTATAGACCAGAACTATAGACCAGAACTATAGACCAGAACTATAGACCAGAACTATAGACCAGAGCTATAGACCAGAACTATAGACCAGAACTATAGAGCAGAACTATAGAGCAGAACTATAGACCAGAACTATAGACCAGAACTATAGACCAGAGCTATAGACCAGAACTATAGACCAGAACTATAGACCAGAACTATAGACCAGAACTATAGACCAGAGCTATAGACCAGAGCTATAGACCAGAGCTATAGACCAGAGCTATAGACCAGAGCTATAGACCAGAGCTATAGACCAGAACTATAGACCAGAACTATAGACCAGAACTATAGACCAGAACTATAGACCAGAACTATAGACCAGAGCTATAGACCAGAGCTATAGAGCAGAGCTATAGAGCAGAACTATAGACCAGAACTATAGACCAGAACTATAGACCAGAGCTATAGACCAGAGCTATAGACCAGAACTATAGACCAGAGCTATAGACCAGAACTATAGAGCAGAGCGATAGACCAGAACTATAGACCAGAACTATAGACCAGAACTATAGACCAGAGCTATAGACCAGAACTATAGAGCAGAGCTATAGACCAGAACTATAGACCAGAACTATAGACCAGAACTATAGACCAGAGCTATAGACCAGAACTATAGAGCAGAGCTATAGACCAGAACTATAGACCAGAACTATAGACCAGAACTATAGACCAGAGCTATAGACCAGAACTATAGAGCAGAGCGATAGACCAGAACTATAGACCAGAACTATAGACCAGAACTATAGACCAGAACTATAGAGCAGAGCGATAGACCAGAACTATAGACCAGAACTATAGACCAGAACTATAGACCAGAACTATAGAGCAGAACTATAGACCAGAACTATAGACCAGAACTATAGACCAGAACTATATAGCAGAACTATAGACCAGAACTATAGACCAGAACTATAGACCAGAACTATAGACCAGAACTATAGAGCAGAACTATAGACCAGAGCTATAGACCAGAACTATAGACCAGAACTATAGACCAGAACTATAGACCAGAACTATAGACCAGAACTATAGACCAGAACTATAGACCAGAGCTATATACCAGAGCTATAGACCAGAACTATAGACCAGAACTATAGAGCAGAGCTATAGACCAGAGCTATATACCAGAGCTATAGACCAGAGCTATAGAGCAGAGCTATAGAGCAGAGCTATAGACCAGAACTATAGACCAGAACTATAGACCAGAACTATAGACCAGAACTATAGACCAGAGCTATAGACCAGAGCTATAGACCAGAGCTATAGACCAGAGCTATAGAGCAGAACTATAGACCAGAGCTATAGACCAGAGCTATAGACCAGAGCTATAGACCAGAGCTATAGACCAGAACTATTGAGCAGAGCTATAGACCAGAGCTATAGACCAGAACTATAGACCAGAACTATAGACCAGAACTATAGACCAGAACTATAGACCAGAACTATAGACCAGAACTATAGACCAGAACTATAGACCAGAACTATAGACCAGAACTATAGACCAGAGCTATAGACCAGAGCTATAGACCAGAGCTATAGACCAGAACTATAGACCAGAACTATAGACCAGAACTATAGACCAGAACTATAGACCAGAACTATAGACCAGAGCTATAGACCAGAGCTATAGACCAGAACTATAGACCAGAGCTATAGACCAGAGCTATAGACCAGAACTATAGACCAGAACTATAGACCAGAACTATAGACCAGAACTATAGACCAGAACTATAGACCAGAGTTATAGACCAGAGCTATAGACCAGAACTATAGACCAGAGCTATAGACCAGAGCTATAGACCAGAACTATAGACCAGAACTATAGACCAGAACTATAGACCAGAACTATAGACCAGAGCTATAGACCAGAACTATAGACCAGAGCTATAGACCAGAACTATAGACCAGAGCTATAGACCAGAACTATAGACCAGAGCTATAGACCAGAGCTATAGACCAGAACTATAGACCAGAACTATAGACCAGAACTATAGACCAGAACTATAGACCAGAACTATAGACCAGAACTATAGACCAGAGCTATAGACCAGAGCTATAGACCAGAACTATAGACCAGAACTATAGACCAGAACTATAGACCAGAACTATAGACCAGAGCTATAGACCAGAACTATAGACCAGAGCTATAGACCAGAGCTATAGACCAGAGCTATAGACCAGAGCTATAGACCAGAACTATAGACCAGAACTATAGACCAGAACTATAGACCAGAACTATAGACCAGAACTATAGACCAGACAGCAGAGTTACAACCATCTAAAACCACTGACCATCACATGATTAGGTCACCAATCATCTCTAAAGCGTTGAGAGTGTCGAGGGGGCAGTGTGTGTGTGTGTGTGTGTGTGTGTGTGTGTGTGTGTGTGTGTGTGTGTGTGTGTGTGTGTGTGTGTGTGTGTGTGTGTGTGTGTGTGTGTGTGTGTGTGTGTGTGTGTGTGTGTGTGTGTGTGTGTGTGTGAATTTACCAGTCCATCACAGTTGTTAATGGCGACGGAGGCTCCCTTTACGTCAGTGATGTCACCGATAAAGGTGCAGTCTGTTTTCAGCAGCCTCCTCCTGAGAATCCTCTCTGTTCCACCGCTGGTCGACTCACTCCCATTCTCTCCAGCAACACGGATAGTACCACCGCTGGTATTACTAGCGATAGTAGTGCTGCTGGCGTTCCCTGGTTCAAGGACCTGGTCGTGCCACTCCACCATGGCCCCAGGAGACACCAGGCGGTCGTTGGGACGGAGCCTCAGGTGGAACTCCCTGCCGAATACCGTGATGTTGAAGAACAGCCTATCACTGGCCTGCTCTGAGCCCTCTGTCCCCACCTCCCTCTTCAACCGCTGCTTGTGATTGGCAGAGAGCAGGTGGGACAGGAAGTGACCGTGGGAGTCGGTGCTGATGGGGGTGATGAGGCCATACTCTCTCAGGCGGCTACGTAGCTGGTCTGGAATAAACAACAACAATATTAATAATAATAATAATAATTGATTAATAATCAATATACACTGAGTATACTAAACATTAGGAACAACTTTTGCCCCCAGAACAGCCTCATTTCGTCGGGTCATGGACTCTACAAGGTGTCGAAAGTGTTCCACAGGGATGCTGGCCCATGTCGACTCCAATGCTTCCCAAAATTGTGTCAAGTTGGCTGGATGTCCTTTGTATGGTGGACCATTCTTGATACATACGGGAAACTGTAGAGCGTGAAAAACCCGGCAGAGTTGCACTTCTTGACACAAACTAGTGCGCCTGGCAACTACTACCATACCTCGTTCAAAGGCACTTAAATATTTTGTCTTGCCCATTCACCCTCTGAATGGCACAAAAAATCCATGTCTCAAATGTCTCAAACTATCAGTCTCTTCCCCTTCATCTACACCAGGTATTCCCAAACTGGGGCAATGCTGTCAGGGGTAACCCAAATAAAAATGTGATTCACATTTTCAAACAGTCCCTTTAAATTTTCCTACGGGGTTATACATTTGGGTGAGTTCTTTCCCCTCACCTGAGTAGCCTCGTTTCACTGCCAAAAATAAAATTAAACCGTCTAGTGTTCAGCGAAATAACAACACAATGTCAAATACAGGTAGCCTCGTCAAATAATGAACATCCAATCACATTAACCGTTACTCTCTCGCGGGAATTCCACTAACGGTCCGTATGTAGCCAAACTTAGCTGCGGCTCATGTTGGTATCTGTACTGATGGAGCAAAAGCCATGACAGGGAGACATAGTGGAGTGGTAACGCGCGTGCAAGCAGTTGCTCCCGACGCCACTTGGGTACACTGCAGCATCCACCGAGAGCCTCTTGCTGCCAAGGGAATGCCTGACAGCTTGAAAGACGTTTTGGACACTACAGTGAAAATGGTTAACTTAGTTAAAGCAAGGCCCCTGAACTCTCGTGTATTTTATGCACTATGGGCAGCGACCATGTAACGCTTTTACAACATACAGAAGTGCGCTGGTTATCAAGAGGTAAAGTATTGACACGTCTTTTTGAATTGAGAGACGAGCTTAAAGTTTTCTTTACGGACAATGATTTTAACTTGTCTGACCGCTTGCATGTTGACGAGTTTCCCACACGACTGGCCTATCTGGGTGATGTTTTTTCTCGCCTGAATGATCTGAATCTAGGATTACTGGGACTCTCCGCAACTATATTCAATGTGGGGGACAAAATGAATGCTATGATTAAGAAGTTGGAGCTCTTCTCTGTCTGCATTAACAAGGACAACACACAGGTCTTTCTATCATTGTATGATTTTTTTGTGTGCAAATTAACTCAAGCTTACGGACACAAACAACTGGATTCGTTATCCCTTTCATGCCCTGCCTCCAGTCCACTCATTGAAATTGCAACAAGCGGTTCTGTGAAAATGTAATATAATCAGAAGCCACTACCAGATTTTTGGATAGGGCTGCAATCAGAGTATCCTGCCTTGGCAAATCGCACTGTTAAGACACTGATGCCCTTTGCAGCAACGTACCTATGTGAGAGTGGATTCCCTCACTAGCATGAAAACTAAATACAGGCACAGACTGTGTGTGGGAAATGATTTCAGACTGAGACTCTCTCCAATACAACCCAACATTGTAGAGTTATGTGCATCCTTTCCAGCACACCCTTCTCATTAACCTGTGGTGAGTTATTCACCATTTTCAATTAACAAATAAGGTTTTATATGTAAGATGGTTAAATAAAGAGCAAAATTATTGATTATTATAATATTATTATTTGTGCCCTGGTCCTATAAGAGCACTTTGTCACTTCCCACGAGCCGGGTTGTGACAAAAACTCACACTCATTCTAATGTTTAATACATGTATCGTATAGTGTGTGTGGCAGGCTTACAATGATGGCAAAAAAAAACAACATTTGAGAGTGAGGTGACCCTGGTGCTAGAGGGGGTACAGCTGGAGTCTGCTGACCCTGGTGCTAGAGGGGGTACAGCTGGAGTCTGCTGACCCTGGTGCTAGAGGGGGTATAGCTGGAGTCTGCTGACCCTGGTGCTAGAGGGGGTACAGCTGGAGTCTGCTGTCCCTGGTGCTAGAGGGGGTACAGCTGGAGTCTGCTGACCCTGGTGCTAGAGGGGGTACGCAGCTGGAGGTTGAATGTTTGACGGGGTACGGGACTATAAAAAGTTTGGGAACCACTGATCTACTCTGATTGAAGTGGATTTAACATCAATAAGGGATCATACCTTTCATCTGGATTCACCTTGTCAGTCTGTCATGGAAAGAGCACGTGTTCCTAATATTTTGTACAGTCAGTCTGTCATGGAAAGAGCAGGTGTTCCTAATATTTTGTACAGTCAGTCTGTCATGGAAAGAGCACGTGTTCCTAATATTTTGTACAGTCAGTCTGTCATGGAAAGAGCAGGTGTTCCTAATATTTTGTACAGTCAGTCTGTCATGGAAAGAGCAGGTGTTCCTAATATTTTGTACAGTCAGTCTGTCATGGAAAGAGCACGTGTTCCTAATATTTTGTACAGTCAGTCTGTCATGGAAAGAGCAGGTGTTCCTAATATTTTGTACAGTCAGTCTGTCATGGAAAGAGCAGGTGTTCCTAATATTTTGTACAGTCAGTCTGTCATGGAAAGAGCAGGTGTTCCTAATATTTTGTACAGTCAGTCTGTCATGGAAAGAGCAGGTGTTCCTAATATTTTGTACAGTCAGTCTGTCATGGAAAGAGCACGTGTTCCTAATATTTTGTACAGTCAGTCTGTCATGGAAAGAGCAGGTGTTCCTAATATTTTGTACAGTCAGTCTGTCATGGAAAGAGCAGGTGTTCCTAATATTCTGTCTTGGCAATACTGCCTCCGGCGGCTACACATCTGGTCTGGAATAAACAACAACAATATATTAATCAATATATTACCATCAATGCTTTTCTGAACATATGAAGTAAAGTCAACTAAACTCTTGGTCCTCTCCTGCACTCCCTGTTCCCCCACGAGTGGATGACTCCAACACCGTCATTAAGTTTGCCAACGACACAACGGTGATAGGCCTGATCACAGACGAGGATGAGACAGTCTATAGGGAGGAGGTCAGAAACCTGCCAGGACAACAACCTCTCCCTCAATGTCAGCAGGACAAAGGAGCTGATCGTGGACTACAGGAAACGGAGGGCCGAGCACGCCCCCATTCACATCGACGGGGCTGTAGTGGAGCGAGTCGAGAGCATCACGTTCCTCAATGTCCACATCACCAACACAGTCGTGAAGAAGGCAAATCCTCTTCCCCCTCAGGATGCAGAAAATGTGACCCTTTTTGCACAAACTCTTTTGACTCACATGCACTGGTGCTACTGTTTATTATCTATCCTGTTGCCTAGTCACTTTATCCCTATCTATATGGACATATCTATATCTATATGGACATACCCCAACTACCTCGTACCCCTCTACATGGACTGGGTACCCCGTGTATAGAGCCAAGTTATCCTTACTCATTGTGGGTTTATTCCTCCTGTCACTATGTTTCCATGTTTCTCTCTGCGTTGCTGGGAAGGGCCAGTAAGTAATAATTTCACTGTGAGTCTACACCTGTTGTTCACGAAGCATGTGACAAATAAAATGTGATTTGATGACAGGCAATGTAAAGCCATAACAAGTGAGTTTGTTCAATAACAATTTATATCAATAACATCAAAGGCTGCACTGAAATCTAACACTACGGCTATCATCTAACGATACGGCTCCAGCTATGATCTAACACTACGGCTCCAGCTATCATCTAACACTACGGCTCCAGCTATCATCAAACACTACGGCTCCAGCTATCATCTAACACTACGACTCCAGCTATCATCTAACAATACGGCTCCAGCTATCATCTAACAATACGGCTCCAGCTTTCATATAACACTACGGCTCCAGCTATCATCTAACAATACTGCTATCATCTAACACTACGGCTCCGGCTATCGTCTAACAATATGGCTCCAGCTATCATCTAACAATACGGCTCCAGATATCATCTAACACTACGGCTATTATCTAACAATATGGCTCTGGCTATCATCTAACAATACGGCTCCAGCTATCATCTAACAATACGGCTCCAGCTGTCATCTAACAATACGGCTCCGGCTATCATCTAACAATACGGCTCCAGCTATCATCTAACAATACGGCTCCAGCTATCATCTAACAATACGGCTCCAGCTATCATCTAACACTACGGCTCCAGCTATCATCTAACACTACGGCTATCATCTAACAATACGGCTCCAGCTATCATCTAACAATACGGCTCCAGCTATCATCTAACAATACGGCTCCAGCTATCATCTAACACTACGGCTCCAGCTATCATCTAACACTACGGCTATCATCTAACACTACGGCTCCAGCTATCATCTAACAATACGGCTCCAGCTGTCATCTAACACTACGGCTCCAGCTATCATCTAACACTACGGCTCCGGCTATCATCTAACACTACGGCTATCATCTAACACTACGGCTCCAGCTATCATCTAACAATACGGCTCCGGCTATCATCTAACACTACGGCTCCGGCTATCATCTAACACCACGGCTCCAGCTATCATCTAACACTACGGCTCCAGCTATCATCTAACACTACGGCTATCATCTAACACTACGGCTCCAGCTATCATCTAACACTACGGCTCCAGCTA
The DNA here is from genome assembly GCF_029448725.1 of Salvelinus fontinalis. Lineage (NCBI taxonomy): Eukaryota > Metazoa > Chordata > Actinopteri > Salmoniformes > Salmonidae > Salvelinus > Salvelinus fontinalis. The sequence continues at coordinate 20,271 of NW_026601365.1, forward strand.
TCATCTAACACTACGGCTCCAGCTATCATCTAACACTACGGCTATCATCTAACACTACGGCTCCAGCTGTCATCTAACACTACGGCTCCAGCTATCATCTAACACTACGGCTATCATCTATCACTACGGCTCCAGCTATCATCTAACACTACGGCTCCAGCTATCATCTAACACTACGGCTCCAGCTATCATCTAACACTACGGCTCCAGCTATCATCTAACAATACGGCTCCAGCTATCATCTAACAATACGGCTCCAGCTATCATCTAACAATACAGCTCCAGCTATCATCTAACACTACGGCTATCATCTAACAATACGGCTCCAGCTATCATCTAACACTACGGCTCCAGCTATCATCTAACACTACGGCTCCAGCTATCATCTAACACTACGGCTCCAGCTATCATCTAACACTACGGCTCCAGCTATCATCTAACACTACGGCTCCAGCTATCATCTAACACTACGGCTCCAGCTATCATCTAACAATACGGCTCCGGCTGTCATCTAACAATACGGCTCCGGCTGTCATCTAACGATACGGCTCCAGATATCATCTAACACTACGGCTCCGGCTATCATCTAACACTACGGCTCTAGCTATCATCTAACACTACGGCTCCAGCTATCATATAACAATAAGGCTCCAGCTATCATCTAACAATACGGCTCCAGCTGTCATCTAACACTACGGCTCCAGCTATCATCTAACACTACGGCTCCAGCTATCATCTAACACTACGGCTCTGGCTATCATCTACACTACGGCTATCATCTAACAATATGGCTCTGGCTATCATCTAACACTACGGCTCCGGCTATCATCTAACACTACGGCTCAAGCTATGATCTAACACTACGGCTCCAGCTATCATCTAACACTACGGCTATCATCTAACACTACGGCTCCAGCTATCATCTAACAATACGTCTCCAGCTATCATCTAACAAAACGGCTCCGGCTATCATCTAACACTACGGTACCAGCTATCATCTAACACTACGGCTATCATCTATCACTACGGCTCCAGCTATCATCTAACACTACGGCTCCAGCTATCATCTAACAATACGGCTCCAGCTATCATCTAACAATACAGCTCCAGCTATCATTTAACACTACGGCTATCATCTAACAATATGGCTCTGGCTATCATCTAACAATACGGCTCCAGCTATCATCTAACAATACGACTTCAGCTGTCATCTAACAATACGGCTCCGGCTATCATCTAACACTACGGCTCCAGCTATCATCTAACACTACGGCTCCAGCTATCATCTAACATTACGGCTCCGGCTATCATCTAACAATACGGCTCCAGCTATCATCTAACAATACGGCTCCAGCTGTCATCTAACAATACGGCTCCAGCTATCATCTAACACTACGGCTATCATCTAACACTACGGCTCCAGCTATCATCTAACACTACGGCTCCGGCTATCATCTAACACTACGGCTCCAGCTATCATCTAACACTACGGCTCCAGTTATCATCTAACACTACGGCTCCAGCTATCATCTAACACTACGGCTCCAGCTATCATCTAACACTACGGCTCCAGCTATAATCTAACACTACGGCTCCAGCTATCATCTAACACTACGGCTCCAGCTATCATCTAACACTACGGCTCCAGCTATCATCTAACAACACGGCTCCAGCTATCATCTAACACTACGGCTCCAGCTATCATCTAACACTACGGCTATCATCTAACACTACGGCTCCAGCTATCATCTAACACTACGGCTCCGGCTGTCATCTAACACTACGGCTCCAGCTATCATCTAACAATACGGCTCCGGCTATCATCTAACAATACGGCTCCGGCTATCATCTAACACTACGGCTCCAGCTATCATCTAACACTACGGCTCCAGCTATCATCTAACAATATGGCTCCAGCTATCATCTAACAATATGGCTCCGGCTGTCATCTAACAATACGGCTCCGGCTGTCATCTAACAATACGGCTCCGGCTGTCATCTAACGATACGACTCCAGCTATCATCTAACACTACGGCTCCGGCTATCATCTAACAATACAGCTCCAGCTGTCATCTAACACTACGGCTCCAGCTATCATCTAACAATACGGCTCCAGCTGTCATCTAACACTACGGCTGTCATCTAACAATACGGCTCCAGCTGTCATCTAACACTACGGCTCCAGCTATCATCTAACACTACGGTTCTGGCTATCATCTAACACTATGGCTATCATCTAACAATATGGCTCTGGCTATCATCTAACACTACGGCTCCAGCTATCATCTAACAATACGGCTCCAGCTATTATCTAACACTACGGCTCCGGCTATCATCTAACACTACGGCTCCAGCTATCATCTAACACTACGGCTCCAGCTATCATCTAACAATACGGCTCCAGCTGTCATCTAACAATACGGCTCCAGCTATCATCTAACAATACGGCTCCAGCTATTATCTAACACCACGGCTCCAGCTATCATCTAACACTACGGCTATCATCTAACACTACGGCTCCGGCTATCATCTAACACTACGGCTCCGGCTATCATCTAACACTACGGCTCCGGCTATCATCTAACACTACGGCTCCGGCTATCATCTAACACTACGGCTCCGGCTATCATCTAACACTACGGCTCCGGCTATCATCTAACACTACGGCTCCTGCTATCATCTAACACTACGGCTCCGGCTATCATCTAACACTACGGCTCCGGCTATCATCTAACACTACGGCTCCTGCTATCATCTAACACTACGGCTCCGGCTATCATCTAACACTACGGCCCCGGCTATCATCTAACACTACGGCTCCTGCTATCATCTAACACTACGGCTCCGGCTATCATCTAACACTACGGCTCCTGCTATCATCTAACACTACGGCTCCGGCTATCATCTAACACTACGGCTCCAGCTATCATCTAACACTAAGTCTCCGGCTATCATCTAACACTACGGCTCCGGCTATCATCTAACACTACGGCTGTCATCTAACACTACGGCTCCGGCTATCATCTAACACTACGGCTCCAGCTATCATCTAACACTACGGCTATCATCTAACACTACGGCTCCAGCTATCATCTAACACTACGGCTCCAGCTATCATCTAACACTACGGCTCCAGCTATCATCTAACACTACGGCTCCAGCTATCATCTAACACTACGGCTATCATCTAACACTACGGCTCCAGCTGTCATCTAACACTACGGCTCCAGCTATCATCTAACACTACGGCTATCATCTATCACTACGGCTCCAGCTATCATCTAACACTACGGCTCCAGCTATCATCTAACACTACGGCTCCAGCTATCATCTAACAATACGGCTCCAGCTATCATCTAACAATACGGCTCCAGCTATCATCTAACAATACAGCTCCAGCTATCATCTAACACTACGGCTCCAGCTATCATCTAACACTACGGCTCCAGCTATCATCTAACACTACGGCTCTGGCTATCATCTAACACTACGGCTCCAGCTATCATCTAACACTACGGCTCCAGCTATCATCTAACACTACGGCTCCAGCTATCATCTAACGCTACGGCTCCAGCTATCATCTAACAATACGGCTCCGGCTGTCATCTAACAATACGGCTCCGGCTGTCATCTAACGATACGGCTCCAGATATCATCTAACACTACGGCTCCGGCTATCATCTAACACTACGGCTCTAGCTATCATCTAACACTACGGCTCCAGCTATCATATAACAATAAGGCTCCAGCTATCATCTAACAATACGGCTCCAGCTATAATCTAACACTACGGCTCCAGCTATCATCTAACAATACGGCTCCAGCTGTCATCTAACACTACGGCTCCAGCTATCATCTAACACTACGGCTCCAGCTATCATCTAACACTACGGCTCTGGCTATCATCTACACTACGGCTATCATCTAACAATATGGCTCTGGCTATCATCTAACACTACGGCTCCGGCTATCATCTAACACTACGGCTCCGGCTATCATCTAACACTACGGCTCCTGCTATCATCTAACACTACGGCTCCGGCTATCATCTAACACTACGGCTCCTGCTATCATCTAACACTACGGCTCCGGCTATCATCTAACACTACGGCTGTCATCTAACACTACGGCTCCGGCTATCATCTAACACTACGGCTCCAGCTGTCATCTAACACTACGGCTCCAGCTATCTTCTAACACTACGGCTCCAGCTATCATCTAACACTACGGCTCCAGCTATCATCTAACACTACGGCTCCAGCTATCATCTAACACTACGGCTCCAGCTATCATCTAACACTACGGCTCCAGCTATCATCTAACACTACGGCTCCAGCTATCATCTAACACTACGGCTATCATCTAACACTACGGCTCCAGGTATCATCTAACAATACGTCTCCAGCTATCATCTAACAAAACGGCTCCGGCTATCATCTAACACTACGGCTCCAGCTATCATCTAACACTACGGCTCCAGCTATCATCTAACACTACGGCTCCAGCTATCATCTAACAATACGGCTCCAGCTATCATCTAACAATACAGCTCCAGCTATCATCTAACACTACGGCTATCATCTAACACTACGGCTCCAGCTATCATCTAACACTACGGCTCCAGCTATCATCTAACATTACGGCTCCAGCTATCATCTAACACTACGGCTCCAGCTATCATCTAACACTACGGCTCCGGCTATCATCTAACACTACGGCTCCAGCTATCATCTAACACTACGGCTCCAGCTATCATCTAACACTACGGCTCCAGCTATCATCTAACAATACGGCTCCAGCTATCATCTAACAATACGGCTCCGGCTATCATCTAACACTACGGCTCCAGCTATCATCTAACACTACGGCTCCGGCTATCATCTAACACTACGGCTCCAGCTATCATCTAACACTACGGCTCCAGCTATCATCTAACAATACGGCTCCAGCTATCATCTAACGATACGGCTCCAGCTATCATCTAACACTACGGCTATCATCTAACACTACGGCTCCGGCTGTCATCTAACAATACGGCTCCAGCTAACATCTAAAACTACGGCTCTGGCTATCATCTAACAATACGGCTCCGGCTATCATCTAACACTACGGCTCCAGCTATCATCTAACATTACGGCTCCGGCTATCATCTAACACTACGGCTCCAGCTATCATCTAACACTACGACTCCAGCTATCATCTAACAATACGGCTCCAGCTATCATCTAACAATACGGCTCCAGCTATAATCTAACACTACGGCTCCAGCTATCATCTAACAATACGGCTCCAGCTATCATCTAACACTACGGCTCCAGCTATCATCTAACACTACGGCTAGCATCTAACACTACGGCTCCGGCTGTCATCTAACAATACGGCTATCATCTAACAATACGGCTCCAGCTATCATCTAACACTACGGCTCCAGTATCATCTAACACTACGGCTCCAGCTATCATCTAACACTACGGCTTCAGTTATCATCTAACACTACGGCTCCAGCTATCATCTAACACTACGGCTCCAGCTATCATCTAACACTACGGCTCCAGCTATCATCTAACACTACGGCTCCGGCTGTCATCTAACACTACGGCTCCAGCTATCATCTAACACCACGGCTCCAGCTATCATCTAATACTACGGCTCCAGCTATCATCTAACACCACGGCTCCAGCTATCATCTAACACTACGGCTCCAGCTATCATCTAACAATACGGCTCCAGCTATCATCTAACACTACGGCTCCAGCTATCATCTAACACTACGGCTCCAGCTATCATCTAACACTACGGCTCCAGCTATCATCTAACAATACGGCTCCAGCTATCATCTAACGATACAGCTCCAGCTATCATCTAACGATACGGCTCCAGCTATCATCTAACACTACGGCTATCATCTAAAACTACGGCTCCGGCTGTCATCTAACAATACGGCTCCGGCTGTCATCTAACACTACGGCTCCAGCTATCATCTAACATTACGGCTCCGGCTATCATCTAACACTACGGCTCCAGCTATCATCTAACACTACGACTATCATCTAACACTACGGCTCCGGCTATCATCTAACACTACGGCTCCGGCTATCATCTAACACTACGGCTCCGGCTATCATCTAACACTGCGGCTCCAGCTATCATCTAACACTACGGCTCCGGCTATCATCTAACACTACGGCTCCAGCTATCATCTAACACTACGGCTCCAGCTATCATCTAACACTACGGCTCCGGCTGTCATCTAACACTACGGCTCCAGCTATCATCTAACACCACGGCTCCAGCTATCATCTAATACTACGGCTCCAGCTATCATCTAACACCACGGCTCCAGCTATCATCTAACACTACGGCTCCAGCTATCATCTAACAATACGGCTCCAGCTATCATCTAACACTACGGCTCCAGCTATCATCTAACACTACGGCTCCAGCTATCATCTAACACTACGGCTCCAGCTATCATCTAACAATACGGCTCCAGCTATCATCTAACGATACGGCTCCAGCTATCATCTAACACTACGGCTATCATCTAACACTACGGCTCCGGCTGTCATCTAACAATACGGCTCCGGCTGTCATCTAACACTACGGCTCCGGCTATCATTTAACACTACGGCTCTGGCTATCATCTAACAATACGGCTCCGGCTATCATCTAACACTACGGCTCCAGCTATCATCTAACATTACGGCTCCGGCTATCATCTAACACTACGGCTCCAGCTATCATCTAACACTACGACTATCATCTAACACTACGGCTCCGGCTATCATCTAACAATACGGCTCCGGCTATCGTCTAACACTACGGCTCCGGCTATCATCTAACACTAGGGCTCCAGCTATCATCTAACAATACGGCTCCGGCTGTCATCTAACAATACGGCTCCGGCTATCATCTAACAAAACGGCTCCGGCTATCATCTAACAAAACGGCTCCGGCTATCATCTAACACTACGGCTCCAGCTATCATCTAACACTACGGCTCTAGCTATCATCTAACAATACGGCTCCAGCTATAATCTAACACTTCGGCTCCAGCCATCATCTAACAATACGGCTCCAGCTATCATCTAACAATACGGCTCCAGCTATAATCTAACACTACGGCTCCAGCTATCATCTAACAATACGGCTCCAGCTATCATCTAACACTACGGCTCCAGCTATCATCTAACACTACGGCTATCATCTAACAATACGGCTCCGGCTATCATCTAACACTACGGCTCCAGCTATCATCTAACACTACGGCTCCGGCTATCATCTAACACTACGGCTCCAGCTATCATCTAACACTACGGCTCCAGCTATCATCTAACACTACGGCTCCAGCTATTATCTAACACTACGGCTCCAGCTATCATCTAACACTACGGCTCCAGCTATCATCTAACAATACGTCTCCAGCTATCATCTAACAAAACGGCTCCGGCTATCATCTAACACTACGGCTCCAGCTATCATCTAACACTACGGCTCCAGCTATCATCTAACACTACGGCTCCAGCTATCATCTAACACCACGGCTCCAGCTATCATCTAACTAAACGGCTCCGGCTATCATCTAACACTACGGCTATCATCTAACTAAACGGCTCCGGCTATCATCTAACACTACGGCTCCAGCTATCATCTAACACTACGGCTCCAGCTATCGTCTAACACTACGGCTCCAGCTATCATCTAACACTACGGCTCCAGCTATCATCTAACACTACGGCTCCGGCTATCATCTAACACTACGGCTCCAGCTATCATCTAACACTACGGCTCCGGCTATCATCTAACACTACGGCTCCAGCTATCATCTAACACTACGGCTCCAGCTATCATCTAACAATACGGCTCCAGCTATCATCTAACAATACGGCTCCGGCTATCATCTAACACTACGGCTCCAGCTATCATCTAACACCACGGCTCCGGCTATCATCTAACACTACGGCTCCAGCTATCATCTAACACTACGGCTCCAGCTATCATCTAACAATACGGCTCCGGCTGTCATCTAACAATACGGCTCCGGCTATCATCTAACAAAACGGCTCCGGCTATCATCTAACACTACGGCTCCAGCTATCATCTAACACTACGGCTCTAGCTATCATCTAACACTACGGCTCCAGCTATCATCTAACAATACGGCTCCAGCTATCATCTAACAATACGGCTCCAGCTATAATCTAACACTACGGCTCCAGCTATCATCTAACACTACGGCTCCAGCTATCATCTAACACTACGGCTATCATCTAACACTACGGCTCCGGCTGTCATCTAACAATACGGCTCCAGCTGTCATCTAACACTACGGCTATCATCTAACAATACGGCTCCAGCTATCATCTAACACTACGGCTCCAGCTATCATCTAACACTACGGCTCCAGCTATCATCTAACACTACGGCTCCAGCTATCATCTAACACTACGGCTCCAGCTATCATCTAACACTACGGCTCAAGCTATCATCTAACACTACGGCTCCAGCTATCATCTAACACTACGGCTCCAGCTATCATCTAACACTACGGCTCCGGCTGTCATCTAACACTACGGCTCCAGCTATCATCTAACAATACGGCTCCGGCTATCATCTAACACTACGGCTCCAGCTATCATCTAACACTACGGCTCCAGCTATCATCTAACAATACGGCTCCGGCTGTCATCTAACAATACGGCTCCGGCTGTCATCTAACGTTACGGCTACAGCTATCATCTAACACTACGGCTCCGGCTATCATCTAACACTACGGCTCTAGCTATCATCTAACAATACGGCTCCAGCTATCATCTAACACTACGGCTCCAGCTATCATATAACAATAAGGCTCCAGCTATCATCTAACAATACGGCTCCAGCTATAATCTAACACTACGGCTCCAGCTATCATCTAACAATACGGCTCCAGCTATCATCTAACGATACGGCTCCAGCTATCATCTAACACTACGGCTATCATCTAACACTACGGCTCCGGCTGTCATCTAACAATACAGCTCCAGCTGTCATCTAACACTACGGCTCCAGCTATCATCTAACACTACGGCTCTGGCTATCATCTAACACTACGGCTATCATCTAACAATATGGCTCTGGCTATCATCTAACACTACGGCTCCAGCTATCATCTAACAATACGGCTCCAGCTATTATCTAACACTACGGCTCCGGCTATCATCTAACACTACGGCTCCGGCTATCATCTAACACTACGGCTCCGGCTATCATCTAACACTACGGCTCCAGCTATCATCTAACACTACGGCTCCAGCTATCATCTAACACTACGGCTCCAGCTATAATCTAACACTACGGCTCCAGCTATCATCTAACAATACGGCTCCAGCTGTCATCTAACAATACGGCTCCAGCTATCATCTAACAATACGGCTCCAGCTATTATCTAACACCACGGCTCCAGCTATCATCTAACACTACGGCTCCAGCTATCATCTAACACTACGGCTCTAGCTATCATCTAACACTACGGCTACAGCTATCATCTAACAATACGGCTCCAGCTATCATTTAACAATACGGCTCCAGCTATAATCTAACACTACGGCTCCAGCTATCATCTAACAATACGGCTCCAGCTATCATCTAACGATACGGCTCCAGCTATCATCTAACACTACGGCTCCAGCTATCATCTAACACTACGGCTATCATCTAACACTACGGCTCCGGCTGTCATCTAACAATACGGCTCCAGCTATCATCTAACACTACGGCTCTGGCTATCATCTAACAATACGGCTCCGGCTGTCATCTAACAATACGGCTCCGGCTGTCATCTAACAATACGGCTCCAGCTATCATCTAACACTACGGCTATCATCTAACAATAAGGCTCTGGCTATCATCTAACAATACGGCTTCAGCTGTCATCTAACAATACGGCTCCAGCTATCATCTAACAATACGGCTTCAGCTGTCATCTAACAATACGGCTCCGGCTATCATCTAACACTACGGCTCCAGCTATCATCTAACACTACGGCTCCAGCTATCATCTAACATTACGGCTCCGGCTATCATCTAACACTACGGCTCCAGCTATCATCTAACACTACGGCTATCATCTAACAATACGGCTCCAGCTATCATCTAACACTACGGCTCCAGCTATCATCTAACACTACGGCTCCAGCTATCATCTAACACTACGGCTCCAGTTATCATCTAACACTACGGCTCCAGCTATCATCTAACAATACGGCTCCAGCTGTCATCTAACACTACGGCTCCAGCTATCATCTAACACTACGGCTCCAGCTATCATCTAACACTACGGCTCCAGCTATCATCTAACACTACGGCTCCAGCTATCATCTAACACTACGGCTCCGGCTATCATCTAACACTACGGCTCCGGCTATCATCTAACACTACGGCTCCAGCTATCATCTAACACTACGGCTCCAGCTATCATCTAACACTACGGCTCCAGCTATTATCTAACACTACGGCTCCTGCTATCATCTAACACTACGGCTCCAGCTATCATCTAACACTACGGCTCCAGCTATCATCTAACAATACGGCTCCAGCTATCATCTAACAATACGGCTCCAGCTATAATCTAACACTACGGCTCCAGCTATCATGTAACAATACGGCTCCAGCTATCATCTAACGATACGGCTCCAGCTATCATCTAACACTACGGCTATCATCTAACACTACGGCTCCGGCTGTCATCTAACAATACAGCTCCAGCTGTCATCTAACACTACGGCTCCAGCTATCATCTAACACTACGGCTCTGGCTATCATCTAACAATACGGCTCCGGCTATCATCTAACACTACGGCTCCAGCTATCATCTAACATTACGGCTCCGGCTATCATCTAACACTACGGCTCCGGCTATCATCTAACACTACGACTATCATCTAACACTACGGCTCCGGCTATCATCTAACACTACGGCTCCGGCTATCATCTAACACTACGGCTCCAGCTATCATCTAACACTACGGCTCCAGCTATCATCTAACAATACGGCTCTGGCTGTCATCTAACAATACGGCTCCGGCTATCATCTAACTAAACGGCTCCGGCTATCATCTAACACTACGGCTCCAGCTATCATCTAACACTACGGCTCTAGCTATCATCTAACAATTCGGCTCCAGCTATAATCTAACACTACGGCTCCAGCTATCATCTAACAATACGGCTCCAGCTATAATCTAACACTACGGCTCCAGCTATCATCTAACAATACGGCTCCAGCTATCATCTAACACTACGGCTCCAGCTATCATCTAACACTACGGCTCCAGCTATCATCTAACACTACGGCTATCATCTAACACTACGGCTCCGGCTGTCATCTAACAATACGGCTCCAGCTGTCATCTAACACTACGGCTCCAGCTATCATCTAACACTACGGCTCTGGCTATCATCTAACAATACGGCTCCGGCTATCATCTAACACTACGGCTCCAACTATCATCTAACAATACGGCTCCGGCTATCATCTAACACTACGGCTCCAGCTATCATCTAACACTACGGCTATCATCTAACACTACGGCTCCAGCTATCATCTAACAATACGGCTCCGGCTATCATCTAACACTACGGCTCCGGCTATCATCTAACACTACGGCTCCGGCTATCATCTAACACTACGGCTCCGGCTATCATCTAACACTACGGCTCCGGCTATCATCTAACAATACGGCTCCAGCTATCATCTAACACTACGGCTCCAGCTATCATCTAACACTACGGCTCCGGCTATCATCTAACACTACGGCTCCGGCTATCATCTAACACTACGGCTCCGGCTATCATCTAACACTACGGCTCCGGCTATCATCTAACACTACGGCTCCGGCTATCATCTAACAATACGGCTCCGGCTATCATCTAACACTACGGCTCCGGCTATCATCTAACACTACGGCTCAAGCTATCATCTAACACTACGGCTCCAGCTATCATCTAACACCACGGCTCCAGCTATCATCTAACACCACGGCTCCAGCTATCATCTAACACCACGGCTCCAGCTATCATCTAACACTACGGCTCCAGCTATCATCTAACACTACGGCTCCAGCTATCATCTAACACTACGGCTCCAGCTATCATCTAACACTACGGCTCCGGCTATCATCTAACACTACGGCTCCGGCTATCATCTAACACTACGGCTCCGGCTATCATCTAACACTACGGCTCCGGCTATCATCTAACACTACGGCTCCAGCTATCATCTAACACTACGGCTCCAGCTATCATCTAACACTACGGCTCCGGCTATCATCTAACAATACGGCTCCGGCTATCATCTAACACTACGGCTCCGGCTATCATCTAACACTACGGCTCCGGCTATCATCTAACACTACGGCTCCAGCTATCATCTAACACTACGGCTCCGGCTATCATCTAACAATACGGCTCCGGCTGTCATCTAACAATACGGCTCCGGCTATCATCTAACAAAACGGCTCCGGCTATCATCTAACACTACGGCTCCAGCTATCATCTAACACTACGGCTCTAGCTATCATCTAACACTACGGCTCTAGCTATCATCTAACATTACGGCTCCAGCTATCATCTAACAATACGGCCCCAGCTATCATCTAACACTACGGCTCCGGCTATCATCTAACACTACGGCTCCAGCTATCATCTAACACTACGGCTCCGGCTATCATCTAACACTACGGCTCCGGCTATCATCTAACACTACGGCTCCGGCTATCATCTAACAATACGGCTCCGGCTGTCATCTAACAATACGGCTCCGGCTATCATCTAACAAAACGGCTCCGGCTATCATCTAACACTACGGCTCCAGCTATCATCTAACACTACGGCTCCAGCTATCATCTAACACTACGGCTCCAGCTATTATCTAACACTACGGCTCCTGCTATCATCTAACACTACGGCTCCAGCTATCATCTAACACTACGGCTCCAGCTATCATCTAACAATACGGCTCCAGCTATCATCTAACAATACGGCTCCAGCTATAATCTAACACTACGGCTCCAGCTATCATGTAACAATACGGCTCCAGCTATCATCTAACGATACGGCTCCAGCTATCATCTAACACTACGGCTATCATCTAACACTACGGCTCCGGCTGTCATCTAACAATACAGCTCCAGCTGTCATCTAACACTACGGCTCCAGCTATCATCTAACACTACGGCTCTGGCTATCATCTAACAATACGGCTCCGGCTATCATCTAACACTACGGCTCCAGCTATCATCTAACACTACGACTATCATCTAACACTACGGCTCCGGCTATCATCTAACACTACGGCTCCGGCTATCATCTAACACTACGGCTCCAGCTATCATCTAACACTACGGCTCCAGCTATCATCTAACAATACGGCTCTGGCTGTCATCTAACAATACGGCTCCGGCTATCATCTAACTAAACGGCTCCGGCTATCATCTAACACTACGGCTCCAGCTATCATCTAACACTACGGCTCTAGCTATCATCTAACAATACGGCTCCAGCTATAATCTAACACTACGGCTCCAGCTATCATCTAACAATACGGCTCCAGCTATAATCTAACACTACGGCTCCAGCTATCATCTAACAATACGGCTCCAGCTATCATCTAACACTACGGCTCCAGCTATCATCTAACACTACGGCTCCAGCTATCATCTAACACTACGGCTATCATCTAACACTACGGCTCCGGCTGTCATCTAACAATACGGCTCCAGCTGTCATCTAACACTACGGCTCCAGCTATCATCTAACACTACGGCTCCGGCTATCATCTAACAATACGGCTCCGGCTATCATCTAACACTACGGCTCCAACTATCATCTAACAATACGGCTCCGGCTATCATCTAACACTACGGCTCCAGCTATCATCTAACACTACGGCTATCATCTAACACTACGGCTCCAGCTATCATCTAACAATACGGCTCCGGCTATCATCTAACACTACGGCTCCGGCTATCATCTAACACTACGGCTCCGTATATCATCTAACACTACGGCTCCGGCTATCATCTAACACTACGGCTCCGGCTATCATCTAACAATACGGCTCCGGCTATCATCTAACAATACGTCTCCGGCTATCATCTAACACTACTGCTCCGGCTATCATCTAACACTACGGCTCAAGCTATCATCTAACACTACGGCTCCAGCTATCATCTAACACTACGGCTCCAGCTATCATCTAACACTACGGCTCCAACTATCATCTAACAATACGGCTCCGGCTATCATCTAACACTACGGCTCCAGCTATCATCTAACACTACGGCTATCATCTAACACTACGGCTCCAGCTATCATCTAACAATACGGCTCCAGCTATCATCTAACAATACGGCTCCGGCTATCATCTAACACTACGGCTCCGGCTATCATCTAACACTACGGCTCCGGCTATCATCTAACACTACGGCTCCGGCTATCATCTAACACTACGGCTCCGGCTATCATCTAACAATACGGCTCCGGCTATCATCTAACAATACGTCTCCGGCTATCATCTAACACTACTGCTCCGGCTATCATCTAACACTACGGCTCAAGCTATCATCTAACACTACGGCTCCAGCTATCATCTAACACTACGGCTCCAGCTATCATCTAACACCACGGCTCCAGCTATCATCTAACACCACGGCTCCAGCTATCATCTAACACTACGGCTCCAGCTATCATCTAACACTACGGCTCCAGCTATCATCTAACACTACGGCTCCAGCTATCATCTAACAATACGTCTCCAGCTATCATCTAACAAAACGGCTCCGGCTATCATCTAACACTACGGCTCCAGCTGTCATCTAACACTACTGCTCCAGCTATCATCTAACACTACGGCTCCAGCTATCATCTAACACTACGGCTCCAGCTATCATCTAACAATACGGCTCCAGCTATCATCTAACAATATGGCTCCAGCTATCATCTAACAATACGGCTCCAGCTATCATCTAACACTACGGCTCCAGCTATCATCTAACAATACGGCTCCAGCTATCATCTAACACTACGGCTCCAGCTATCATCTAACAATACGGCTATCATCTAACACTACGGCTCCAGCTATCATCTAACAATACGGCTCCAGCTATCATCTAACAATACGGCTCCAGCTATCATCTAACAATACGGCTCCAGCTATCATCTAACACTACGGCTCCGGCTATCATCTAACACTACGGCTCCGGCTATCATCTAACAATACGGCTCCAGCTATCATCTAACACTACGGCTCCGGCTGTCATCTAACACTACGGCTCCAGCTATCATCTAACACTACGGCTCCAGCTATCATCTAACACTACGGCTCCAGCTATCATCTAACACTACGGCTCCAGCTATAATCTAACAATACGGCTCCAGCTATCATCTAATACTACGGCTCCAGCTATCATCTAACACTACGGCTCCAGCTATCATCTAACACTACGGCTCCGGCTATCATCTAACACTACGGCTCCAGCTATTATCTAACACTACGGCTCCAGCTATCATCTAACACTACGGCTCCAGCTATCATCTAACACTACGGCTCCAGCTATCATCTAACAATACGTCTCCAGCTATCATCTAACAAAACGGCTCCGGCTATCATCTAACACTACGGCTCCAGCTGTCATCTAATACTATGGCTATCATCTAACACTACGGCTCCAGCTATCATCTAACACTACGGCTCCAGCTATCATCTAACACCACGGCTCCAGCTGTCATCTAACACTACTGCTCCAGCTATCATCTAACACTACGGCTCCAGCTATCATCTAACACTACGGCTCCAGCTATCATCTAACAATACGGCTCCAGCTATCATCTAACAATATGGCTCCAGCTATCATCTAACACTACGGCTCCAGCTATCATCTAACACTACGGCTCCAGCTATCATCTAACAATACGGCTCCAGCTATCATCTAACACTACGGCTCCAGCTATCATCTAACAATACGGCTATCATCTAACACTACGGCTCCAGCTATCATCTAACACTACGGCTCCAGCTATCATCTAACAATACGGCTCCAGCTATCATCTAACACTACGGCTCCAGCTATCATCTAACAATACGGCTCCAGCTATCATCTTACACTACGGCTCCAGCTATCATCTAACAATACGGCTCCAGCTATCATCTAACAATACGGCTCCAGCTATCATCTAACAATACGGCTCCAGCTATCATCTAACAATACGGCTCCAGCTATCATCTAACAATACGGCTCCAGCTATCATCTAACACTACGGCTCCGGCTATCATCTAACACTACGGCTCCGGCTATCATCTAACAATACGGCTCCAGCTATCATCTAACACTACGGCTCCGGCTGTCATCTAACACTACGGCTCCAGCTATCATCTAACACTACGGCTCCAGCTATCATCTAACACTACGGGCTCCAGCTATCATCTAACACTACGGCTCCGGCTATCATCTAACAATACGGCTCCAGCTATCATCTAACACTACGGCTCCAGCTATCATCTAACACTACGGCTCCAGCTATCATCTAACACTACGGCTCCAGCTATCATCTAACACTACGGCTCCAGCTATCATCTAACAATACGGCTCCGGCTGTCATCTAACAATACGGCTCCAGCTATCATCTAACAATACGGCTCCAGCTATCATCTAACACTACGGCTCCAGCTATCATCTAACATTACGGCTCCAGCTATCATCTAACACTACGGCTCCAGCTATCATCTAACACTACGGCTCCAGCTATCATCTTACACTACGGCTCCAGCTATCATCTAACACTACGGCTCCAGCTATCATCTAACACTACGGCTCCAGCTATCATCTAACAATACGGCTCCAGCTATCATCTTACACTACGGCTCCAGCTATCATCTAACACTACGGCTCCAGCTATCATCTAACAATACGGCTTAAGCTATCATCTAACAATACGGCTCCAGCTATCATCTAACAATACGTCTCCAGCTATCATCTAACAATACGGCTCCGGCTATCATCTAACACTACGGCTCCGGCTATCATCTAACACTACGGCTCCGGCTATCATCTAACAATACGGCTCCAGCTATCATCTAACACTACGGCTCCGGCTGTCATCTAACACTACGGCTCCAGCTATCATCTAACACTACGGCTCCAGCTATCATCTAACACTACGGGCTCCAGCTATCATTTAACACTACGGCTCCGGCTATCATCTAACAATACGGCTCCAGCTATCATCTAACACTACGGCTCCAGCTATCATCTAACACTACGGCTCCAGCTATCATCTAACACTACGGCTCCAGCTATCATCTAACAATACGGCTCCGGCTGTCATCTAACAATACGGCTCCAGCTATCATCTAACAATACGGCTCCAGCTATCATCTAACACCACGGCTCCAGCTATCGTCTAACACTACGGCTCCAGCTATCATCTAACACTACGGCTCCAGCTATCATCTAACACTACGGCTCCAGCTATCATCTAACAATACGGCTATCATCTAACACTACGGCTCCGGCTATCATATTATAATCCATGTATTTTAACCAATCATCAGTCATCTGAGTCAGTGCAGTACAAGTTGAGTCTTTATATACACATCCTGAAAGTCAGTAGTTAATCTGTTCTCTGAAAAATAGCATTGTAAATTATTTGTTCAAACACAATTCTCTCCATTAGTTTACTAAGAACAGACAGCAAACTGATGGGTGGCGGTTAGAGCCAGCAAAGGATCATTCACTTTAGGCTTTAGTTAAAGATATAGCAAAAAGGGGTGGCAATACATTTTGCTACCATTCTCAATAGTTTCCCATTTACATTTAAGTCATTTAGCAGACGCTCTTATCCAGAGCGACTTACAAATTGGTGCATTCACCTTATGATATTCCCATCAAGGTTGTCTATACCTGGTGGCATATCTATATTGATAAATAACACCTCTCACACACTTAATTGACTAAATTAAAAACGGCAATCCTTCTCTTTCATTATTAGATCTTTTATTAAAAAATATCATGGTTCACTGTTCAATGTTGTCATTTCGTGTCTGAGTTTGTCCACTTTACCAGTGAAAGAGTCATTGAAATGATTGGCCATATTGAAAAGGTTTTATATTAAATCCCCCATCAACTTCAATGAACAGAGATTAATTGGGTTTTCTGCCCATGATGTCATTTAAGGTACTAAGTGTTTTTCCATGGTGTTTTATGTAATTTATCTTGGTATGGTAATATAATTTATTTTTATTTTTGTTAATTGAAAAATGTGACAAAAAAAATGTGACTAAACTTGACAGTATGTCAACCAATCAGCTGAGCAGCCTGACTTGTTTGCCAACTCTTTGGCATAAGTTCCTGGAACCATACAACTTTTCAATTCATCATCGATCCAGAGGGCTCTAACAGTTAGTTTCCTAACAGGTGCTTGTCAACAACTGGCATGAATCATTTTACAAAAACTATAAATACAAATAATACAACTACTATAAATACAAATAATACAAATACTATAAATACAAATAATACAAATACTTCCAGTGCTGCATCTGGATTCACTTCCTCATACACTTCAAACCAACATACTTTCAGTTTTACATCTTCAACAAAAGACTCCTGAGAAAACATTGTGTCTGATCTATTATAAATTACATTAGACACCACCTTCGGCACTTTAGCTTGCCTTGTCATTGCAACAATGTTATGGTCACTACAGCCAAAGGGAACTGATATTACTCTGCAGAAAAGCTCTGCAGCATTAGTGAACATATGATCAATACAGGTTTGATGTCACAGATATTGGTTTCCACACTAGTTGGTTGTGTGATAACCGGGGTCATATTTCAGGCATTAATCTAGAGTTCGAAGCTTCCTCTTGAAAGGAGAGCTAGTTGCTAATCAGTCAATGTTCAGGTCACCCAGAAAATAGACCTCTATGTTAACATCACACATATATTACCAGATACTGATACCACATGGTGGCCTATAGCAACACATATTACCAGATACTGTTACCACATGGTGGCCTATAGCAACACATATTACCAGATACTGTTACCACATGGTGGCCTATAGCAACACATATTACCAGATACTGTTACCACATGGTGGCCTATAGCAGCACATATTACCAGATACTGTTACCACATGGTGGCCTATAGCAACACATATTACCAGATACTGACTGTTACCACATGGTGGCCTATAGCAACACATATTACCAGATACTGTTACCACATGGTGGCCTATAGCAGCACATATTACCAGATACTGACTGTTACCACATGGTGGCCTATAGCAACACATATTACCAGATACTGTTACCACATGGTGGCCTATAGCAACACATATTACCAGATACTGTTACCACATGGTGGCCTATAGCAACACATATTACCAGATACTGACTGTTACCACATGGTGGCCTATAGCAGCACATATTACCAGATACTGACTGTTACCACATGGTGGCCTATAGCAACACATATTACCAGATACTGTTACCACATGGTGGCCAATAGCAGCACATATTACCAGATACTGTTACCACATGGTGGCCTATAGCAGCACATATTACCAGATACTGACTGTTACCACATGGTGGCCTATAGCAGCACATATTACCAGATACTGTTACCACATGGTGGCCTATAGCAGCACATATTACCAGATACTGTTACCACATGGTGGCCTATAGCAGCACATATTACCAGATACTGACTGTTACCACATGGTGGCCTATAGCAGCACATATTACCAGATACTGTTACCACATGGTGGCCTATAGCAACACATATTACCAGATACTGACTGTTACCACATGGTGGCCTATAGCAGCACATATTACCAGATACTGTTACCACATGGTGGCCTATAGCAACACATATTACCAGATACTGTTACCACATGGTGGCCTATAGCAACACATATTACCAGATACTGTTACCACATGGTGGCCTATAGCAACACATATTACCAGATACTGACTGTTACCACATGGTGGCCTATAGCAACACATATTACCAGATACTGTTACCACATGGTGGCCTATAGCAACACATATTACCAGATACTGTTACCACATGGTGGCCTATAGCAACACATATTACCAGATACTGTTACCACATGGTGGCCTATAGCAGCACATATTACCAGATACTGTTACCACATGGTGGCCTATAGCAACACATATTACCAGATACTGACTGTTACCACATGGTGGCCTATAGCAACACATATTACCAGATACTGTTACCACATGGTGGCCTATAGCAGCACATATTACCAGATACTGACTGTTACCACATGGTGGCCTATAGCAACACATATTACCAGATACTGTTACCACATGGTGGCCTATAGCAACACATATTACCAGATACTGTTACCACATGGTGGCCAATAGCAGCACATATTACCAGATACTGTTACAACATGGTGGCCTATAGCAGCACATATTACCAGATACTGACTGTTACCACATGGTGGCCTATAGCAGCACATATTACCAGATACTGTTACCACATGGTGGCCTATAGCAGCACATATTACCAGATACTGTTACCACATGGTGGCCTATAGCAGCACATATTACCAGATACTGACTGTTACCACATGGTGGCCTATAGCAGCACATATTACCAGATACTGTTACCACATGGTGGCCTATAGCAGCACATATTACCAGATACTGTTACCACATGGTGGCCTATAGCAACACATATTACCAGATACTGTTACCACATGGTGGCCTATAGCAGCACATATTACCAGATACTGTTACCACATGGTGGCCTATAGCAGCACATATTACCAGATACTGTTACCACATGGTGGCCTATAGCAGCACATATTACCAGATACTGTTACCACATGGTGGCCTATAGCAGCACATATTACCAGATACTGACTGTTACCACATGGTGGCCTATAGCAACACATATTACCAGATACTGTTACCACATGGTGGCCTATAGCAGCACATATTACCAGATACTGACTGTTACCACATGGTGGCCTATAGCAGCACATATTACCAGATACTGTTACCACATGGTGGCCTATAGCAACACATATTACCAGATACTGTTACCACATGGTGGCCTATAGCAACACATATTACCAGATACTGTTACCACATGGTGGCCTATAGCAACACATATTACCAGATACTGACTGTTACCACATGGTGGCCTATAGCAACACATATTACCAGATACTGTTACCACATGGTGGCCTATAGCAACACATATTACCAGATACTGTTACCACATGGTGGCCTATAGCAACACATATTACCAGATACTGTTACCACATGGTGGCCTATAGCAACACATATTACCAGATACTGTTACCACATGGTGGCCTATAGCAGCACATATTACCAGATACTGTTACCACATGGTGGCCTATAGCAACACATATTACCAGATACTGACTGTTACCACATGGTGGCCTATAGCAACACATATTACCAGATACTGTTACCACATGGTGGCCTATAGCAGCACATATTACCAGATACTGTTACCACATGGTGGCCTATAGCAGCACATATTACCAGATACTGACTGTTACCACATGGTGGCCTATAGCAACACATATTACCAGATACTGTTACCACATGGTGGCCTATAGCAGCACATATTACCAGATACTGACTGTTACCACATGGTGGCCTATAGCAGCACATATTACCAGATACTGTTACCACATGGTGGCCTATAGCAACACATATTACCAGATACTGTTACCACATGGTGGCCTATAGCAACACATATTACCAGATACTGTTACCACATGGTGGCCTATAGCAACACATATTACCAGATACTGACTGTTACCACATGGTGGCCTATAGCAACACATATTACCAGATACTGTTACCACATGGTGGCCTATAGCAACACATATTACCAGATACTGTTACCACATGGTGGCCTATAGCAACACATATTACCAGATACTGTTACCACATGGTGGCCTATAGCAACACATATTACCAGATACTGTTACCACATGGTGGCCTATAGCAGCACATATTACCAGATACTGTTACCACATGGTGGCCTATAGCAACACATATTACCAGATACTGTTACCACATGGTGGCCTATAGCAGCACATATTACCAGATACTGTTACCACATGGTGGCCTATAGCAGTACATATTACCAGATACTGTTACCACATGGTGGCCTATAGCAACACATATTACCAGATACTGACTGTTACCACATGGTGGCCTATAGCAACACATATTACCAGATACTGACTGTTACCACATGGTGGCCTATAGCAACACATATTACCAGATACTGTTACCACATGGTGGCCTATAGCAGCACATATTACCAGATACTGTTACCACATGGTGGCCTATAGCAGCACATATTACCAGATACTGACTGTTACCACATGGTGGCCTATAGCAGCACATATTACCAGATACTGTTACCACATGGTGGCCTATAGCAGCACATATTACCAGATACTGTTACCACATGGTGGCCTATAGCAGCACATATTACCAGATACTGACTGTTACCACATGGTGGCCTATAGCAGCACATATTACCAGATACTGTTACCACATGGTGGCCTATAGCAGCACATATTACCAGATACTGTTACCACATGGTGGCCTATAGCAACACATATTACCAGATACTGTTACCACATGGTGGCCTATAGCAGCACATATTACCAGATACTGTTACCACATGGTGGCCTATAGCAGCACATATTACCAGATACTGTTACCACATGGTGGCCTATAGCAGCACATATTACCAGATACTGTTACCACATGGTGGCCTATAGCAACACATATTACCAGATACTGTTACCACATGGTGGCCTATAGCAGCACATATTACCAGATACTGTTACCACATGGTGGCCTATAGCAACACATATTACCAGATACTGTTACCACATGGTGGCCTATAGCAGCACATATTACCAGATACTGACTGTTACCACATGGTGGCCTATAGCAGCACATATTACCAGATACTGTTACCACATGGTGGCCTATAGCAGCACATATTACCAGATACTGTTACCACATGGTGGCCTATAGCAGCACATATTACCAGATACTGACTGTTACCACATGGTGGCCTATAGCAGCACATATTACCAGATACTGACTGTTACCACATGGTGGCCTATAGCAGCACATATTACCAGATACTGTTACCACATGGTGGCCTATAGCAACACATATTACCAGATACTGACTGTTACCACATGGTGGCCTATAGCAGCACATATTACCAGATACTGTTACCACATGGTGGCCTATAGCAGCACATATTACCAGAGACTGTTACCACATGGTGGCCTATAGCAGCACATATTACCAGATACTGTTACCACATGGTGGCCTATAGCAACACATATTACCAGATACTGTTACCACATGGTGGCCTATAGCAGCACATATTACCAGATACTGTTACCACATGGTGGCCTATAGCAACACATATTACCAGATACTGACTGTTACCACATGGTGGCCTATAGCAGCACATATTACCAGATACTGTTACCACATGGTGGCCTATAGCAGCACATATTACCAGATACTGTTACCACATGGTGGCCTATAGCAACACATATTACCAGATACTGTTACCACATGGTGGCCTATAGCAACACATATTACCAGATACTGACTGTTACCACATGGTGGCCTATAGCAGCACATATTACCAGATACTGTTACCACATGGTGGCCTATAGCAGCACATATTACCAGATACTGTTACCACATGGTGGCCTATAGCAGCACATATTACCAGATACTGACTGTTACCACATGGTGGCCTATAGCAGCACATATTACCAGATACTGTTACCACATGGTGGCCTTTAGCAACACATATTACCAGATACTGACTGTTACCACATGGTGGCCTATAGCAGCACATATTACCAGATACTGACTGTTACCACATGGTGGCCTATAGCAACACATATTACCAGATACTGTTACCACATGGTGGCCTATAGCAACACATATTACCAGATACTGACTGTTACCACATGGTGGCCTATAGCAACACATATTACCAGATACTGTTACCACATGGTGGCCTATAGCAACACATATTACCAGACTACTGTTACCACATGGTGGCCTATAGCAGCACATATTACCAGATACTGTTACCACATGGTGGCCTATAGCAGCACATATTACCAGATACTGACTGTTACCACATGGTGGCCTATAGCAACACATATTACCAGATACTGTTACCACATGGTGGCCTATAGCAACACATATTACCAGATACTGTTACCACATGGTGGCCTATAGCAGCACATATTACCAGATACTGTTACCACATGGTGGCCTATAGCAGCACATATTACCAGATACTGTTACCACATGGTGGCCTATAGCAGCACATATTACCAGATACTGTTACCACATGGTGGCCTATAGCAACACATATTACCAGATACTGTTACCACATGGTGGCCTATAGCAACACATATTACCAGATACTGACTGTTACCACATGGTGGCCTATAGCAACACATATTACCAGATACTGTTACCACATGGTGGCCTATAGCAGCACATATTACCAGATACTGTTACCACATGGTGGCCTATAGCAGCACATATTACCAGATACTGACTGTTACCACATGGTGGCCTATAGCAACACATATTACCAGATACTGTTACCACATGGTGGCCTATAGCAACACATATTACCAGATACTGACTGTTACCACATGGTGGCCTATAGCAACACATATTACCAGATACTGACTGTTACCACATGGTGGCCTATAGCAGCACATATTACCAGATACTGTTACCACATGGTGGCCTATAGCAGCACATATTACCAGATACTGTTACCACATGGTGGCCTATAGCAACACATATTACCAGATACTGACTGTTACCACATGGTGGCCTATAGCAACACATATTACCAGATACTGTTACCACATGGTGGCCTATAGCAACACATATTACCAGATACTGACTGTTACCACATGGTGGCCTATAGCAGCACATATTACCAGATCTACTGTTACCACATGGTGGCCTATAGCAGCACATATTACCAGATACTGTTACCACATGGTGGCCTATAGCAGCACATATTACCAGATACTGTTACCACATGGTGGCCTATAGCAGCACATATTACCAGATACTGTTACCACATGGTGGCCTATAGCAACACATATTACCAGATACTGTTACCACATGGTGGCCTATAGCAGCACATATTACCAGATACTGTTACCACATGGTGGCCTATAGCAACACATATTACCAGATACTGTTACCACATGGTGGCCTATAGCAGCACATATTACCAGATACTGTTACCACATGGTGGCCTATAGCAACACATATTACCAGATACTGTTACCACATGGTGGCCTATAGCAGCACATATTACCAGATACTGACTGTTACCACATGGTGGCCTATAGCAGCACATATTACCAGATACTGTTACCACATGGTGGCCTATAGCAGCACATATTACCAGATACTGTTACCACATGGTGGCCTATAGCAGCACATATTACCAGATACTGACTGTTACCACATGGTGGCCTATAGCAGCACATATTACCAGATACTGACTGTTACCACATGGTGGCCTATAGCAGCACATATTACCAGATACTGTTACCACATGGTGGCCTATAGCAACACATATTACCAGATACTGACTGTTACCACATGGTGGCCTATAGCAGCACATATTACCAGATACTGTTACCACATGGTGGCCTATAGCAGCACATATTACCAGATACTGTTACCACATGGTGGCCTATAGCAGCACATATTACCAGATACTGACTGTTACCACATGGTGGCCTATAGCAGCACATATTACCAGATACTGACTGTTACCACATGGTGGCCTATAGCAGCACATATTACCAGATACTGTTACCACATGGTGGCCTATAGCAGCACATATTACCAGATACTGTTACCACATGGTGGCCTATAGCAGCACATATTACCAGATACTGTTACCACATGGTGGCCTATAGCAGCACATATTACCAGATACTGTTACCACATGGTGGCCTATAGCAGCACATATTACCAGATACTGTTACCACATGGTGGCCTATAGCAACACATATTACCAGATACTGACTGTTACCACATGGTGGCCTATAGCAGCACATATTACCAGATACTGACTGTTACCACATGGTGGCCTATAGCAACACATATTACCAGATACTGACTGTTACCACATGGTGGCCTATAGCAGCACATATTACCAGATACTGTTACCACATGGTGGCCTATAGCAACACATATTACCAGATACTGTTACCACATGGTGGCCTATAGCAGCACATATTACCAGATACTGTTACCACATGGTGGCCTATAGCAACACATATTACCAGATACTGTTACCACATGGTGGCCTATAGCAACACATATTACCAGATACTGACTGTTACCACATGGTGGCCTATAGCAACACATATTACCAGATACTGTTACCACATGGTGGCCTATAGCAACACATATTACCAGATACTGTTACCACATGGTGGCCTATAGCAGCACATATTACCAGATACTGTTACCACATGGTGGCCTATAGCAGCACATATTACCAGATACTGTTACCACATGGTGGCCTATAGCAGCACATATTACCAGATACTGTTACCACATGGTGGCCTATAGCAGCACATATTACCAGATACTGACTGTTACCACATGGTGGCCTATAGCAGCACATATTACCAGATACTGTTACCACATGGTGGCCTATAGCAACACATATTACCAGATACTGACTGTTACCACATGGTGGCCTATAGCAGCACATATTACCAGATACTGACTGTTACCACATGGTGGCCTATAGCAGCACATATTACCAGATACTGTTACCACATGGTGGCCTATAGCAACACATATTACCAGATACTGTTACCACATGGTGGCCTATAGCAGCACATATTACCAGATACTGTTACCACATGGTGGCCTATAGCAGCACATATTACCAGATACTGTTACCACATGGTGGCCTATAGCAACACATATTACCAGATACTGACTGTTACCACATGGTGGCCTATAGCAACACATATTACCAGATACTGTTACCACATGGTGGCCTATAGCAACACATATTACCAGATACTGTTACCACATGGTGGCCTATAGCAGCACATATTACCAGATACTGTTACCACATGGTGGCCTATAGCAACACATATTACCAGATACTGTTACCACATGGTGGCCTATAGCAACACATATTACCAGATACTGTTACCACATGGTGGCCTATAGCAGCACATATTACCAGATACTGACTGTTACCACATGGTGGCCTATAGCAGCACATATTACCAGATACTGTTACCACATGGTGGCCTATAGCAGCACATATTACCAGATACTGTTACCACATGGTGGCCTATAGCAGCACATATTACCAGATACTGTTACCACATGGTGGCCTATAGCAGCACATATTACCAGATACTGTTACCACATGGTGGCCTATAGCAACACATATTACCAGATACTGTTACCACATGGTGGCCTATAGCAGCACATATTACCAGATACTGTTACCACATGGTGGCCTATAGCAGCACATATTACCAGATACTGACTGTTACCACATGGTGGCCTATAGCAACACATATTACCAGATACTGTTACCACATGGTGGCCTATAGCAGCACATATTACCAGATACTGTTACCACATGGTGGCCTATAGCAGCACATATTACCAGATACTGTTACCACATGGTGGCCTATAGCAGCACATATTACCAGATACTGTTACCACATGGTGGCCTATAGCAACACATATTACCAGATACTGACTGTTACCACATGGTGGCCTATAGCAGCACATATTACCAGATACTGTTACCACATGGTGGCCTATAGCAGCACATATTACCAGATACTGACTGTTACCACATGGTGGCCTATAGCAGCACATATTACCAGATACTGTTACCACATGGTGGCCTATAGCAACACATATTACCAGATACTGTTACCACATGGTGGCCTATAGCAGCACATATTACCAGATACTGTTACCACATGGTGGCCTATAGCAGCACATATTACCAGATACTGTTACCACATGGTGGCCTATAGCAGCACATATTACCAGATACTGTTACCACATGGTGGCCTATAGCAACACATATTACCAGATACTGTTACCACATGGTGGCCTATAGCAGCACATATTACCAGATACTGTTACCACATGGTGGCCTATAGCAGCACATATTACCAGATACTGTTACCACATGGTGGCCTATAGCAACACATATTACCAGATACTGTTACCACATGGTGGCCTATAGCAACACATATTACCAGATACTGACTGTTACCACATGGTGGCCTATAGCAGCACATATTACCAGATACTGTTACCACATGGTGGCCTATAGCAGCACATATTACCAGATACTGACTGTTACCACATGGTGGCCTATAGCAGCACATATTACCAGATACTGTTACCACATGGTGGCCTATAGCAGCACATATTACCAGATACTGTTACCACATGGTGGCCTATAGCAGCACATATTACCAGATACTGTTACCACATGGTGGCCTATAGCAACACATATTACCAGATACTGACTGTTACCACATGGTGGCCTATAGCAGCACATATTACCAGATACTGTTACCACATGGTGGCCTATAGCAGCACATATTACCAGATACTGACTGTTACCACATGGTGGCCTATAGCAGCACATATTACCAGATACTGTTACCACATGGTGGCCTATAGCAACACATATTACCAGATACTGTTACCACATGGTGGCCTATAGCAGCACATATTACCAGATACTGTTACCACATGGTGGCCTATAGCAGCACATATTACCAGATACTGTTACCACATGGTGGCCTATAGCAACACATATTACCAGATACTGTTACCACATGGTGGCCTATAGCAGCACATATTACCAGATACTGTTACCACATGGTGGCCTATAGCAACACATATTACCAGATACTGACTGTTACCACATGGTGGCCTATAGCAGCACATATTACCAGATACTGACTGTTACCACATGGTGGCCTATAGCAACACATATTACCAGATACTGTTACCACATGGTGGCCTATAGCAGCACATATTACCAGATACTGACTGTTACCACATGGTGGCCTATAGCAGCACATATTACCAGATACTGTTACCACATGGTGGCCTATAGCAACACATATTACCAGATACTGACTGTTACCACATGGTGGCCTATAGCAACACATATTACCAGATACTGTTACCACATGGTGGCCTATAGCAACACATATTACCAGATACTGACTGTTACCACATGGTGGCCTATAGCAGCACATATTACCAGATACTGTTACCACATGGTGGCCTATAGCAACACATATTACCAGATACTGTTACCACATGGTGGCCTATAGCAACACATATTACCAGATACTGTTACCACATGGTGGCCTATAGCAGCACATATTACCAGATACTGACTGTTACCACATGGTGGCCTATAGCAGCACATATTACCAGATACTGTTACCACATGGTGGCCTATAGCAGCACATATTACCAGATACTGTTACCACATGGTGGCCTATAGCAGCACATATTACCAGATACTGTTACCACATGGTGGCCTATAGCAACACATATTACCAGATACTGTTACCACATGGTGGCCTATAGCAGCACATATTACCAGATACTGTTACCACATGGTGGCCTATAGCAGCACATATTACCAGATACTGTTACCACATGGTGGCCTATAGCAGCACATATTACCAGATACTGTTACCACATGGTGGCCTATAGCAGCACATATTACCAGATACTGTTACCACATGGTGGCCTATAGCAGCACATATTACCAGATACTGTTACCACATGGTGGCCTATAGCAGCACATATTACCAGATACTGTTACCACATGGTGGCCTATAGCAACACATATTACCAGATACTGTTACCACATGGTGGCCTATAGCAGCACATATTACCAGATACTGTTACCACATGGTGGCCTATAGCAGCACATATTACCAGATACTGACTGTTACCACATGGTGGCCTATAGCAGCACATATTACCAGATACTGTTACCACATGGTGGCCTATAGCAGCACATATTACCAGATACTGTTACCACATGGTGGCCTATAGCAGCACATATTACCAGATACTGTTACCACATGGTGGCCTATAGCAGCACATATTACCAGATACTGACTGTTACCACATGGTGGCCTATAGCAGCACATATTACCAGATACTGACTGTTACCACATGGTGGCCTATAGCAGCACATATTACCAGATACTGTTACCACATGGTGGCCTATAGCAACACATATTACCAGATACTGACTGTTACCACATGGTGGCCTATAGCAGCACATATTACCAGATACTGTTACCACATGGTGGCCTATAGCAGCACATATTACCAGATACTGTTACCACATGGTGGCCTATAGCAGCACATATTACCAGATACTGACTGTTACCACATGGTGGCCTATAGCAGCACATATTACCAGATACTGTTACCACATGGTGGCCTATAGCAACACATATTACCAGATACTGACTGTTACCACATGGTGGCCTATAGCAGCACATATTACCAGATACTGACTGTTACCACATGGTGGCCTATAGCAGCACATATTACCAGATACTGTTACCACATGGTGGCCTATAGCAACACATATTACCAGATACTGTTACCACATGGTGGCCTATAGCAGCACATATTACCAGATACTGTTACCACATGGTGGCCTATAGCAGCACATATTACCAGATACTGTTACCACATGGTGGCCTATAGCAACACATATTACCAGATACTGACTGTTACCACATGGTGGCCTATAGCAGCACATATTACCAGATACTGTTACCACATGGTGGCCTATAGCAACACATATTACCAGATACTGTTACCACATGGTGGCCTATAGCAGCACATATTACCAGATACTGACTGTTACCACATGGTGGCCTATAGCAACACATATTACCAGATACTGTTACCACATGGTGGCCTATAGCAACACATATTACCAGATACTGTTACCACATGGTGGCCTATAGCAGCACATATTACCAGATACTGTTACCACATGGTGGCCTATAGCAACACATATTACCAGATACTGTTACCACATGGTGGCCTATAGCAGCACATATTACCAGATACTGTTACCACATGGTGGCCTATAGCAGCACATATTACCAGATACTGTTACCACATGGTGGCCTATAGCAGCACATATTACCAGATACTGTTACCACATGGTGGCCTATAGCAGCACATATTACCAGATACTGTTACCACATGGTGGCCTATAGCAGCACATATTACCAGATACTGTTACCACATGGTGGCCTATAGCAACACATATTACCAGATACTGTTACCACATGGTGGCCTATAGCAACACATATTACCAGATACTGACTGTTACCACATGGTGGCCTATAGCAACACATATTACCAGATACTGTTACCACATGGTGGCCTATAGCAACACATATTACCAGATACTGTTACCACATGGTGGCCTATAGCAACACATATTACCAGATACTGATTACCACATGGTGGCCTATAGCAGCACATATTACCAGATACTGTTACCACATGGTGGCCTATAGCAACACATATTACCAGATACTGTTACCACATGGTGGCCTATAGCAACACATATTACCAGATACTGTTACCACATGGTGGCCTATAGCAGCACATATTACCAGATACTGTTACCACATGGTGGCCTATAGCAGCACATATTACCAGATACTGTTACCACATGGTGGCCTATAGCAGCACATATTACCAGATACTGTTACCACATGGTGGCCTATAGCAGCACATATTACCAGATACTGTTACCACATGGTGGCCTATAGCAGCACATATTACCAGATACTGACTGTTACCACATGGTGGCCTATAGCAACACATATTACCAGATACTGTTACCACATGGTGGCCTATAGCAGCACATATTACCAGATACTGTTACCACATGGTGGCCTATAGCAGCACATATTACCAGATACTGTTACCACATGGTGGCCTATAGCAGCACATATTACCAGATACTGTTACCACATGGTGGCCTATAGCAACACATATTACCAGATACTGACTGTTACCACATGGTGGCCTATAGCAGCACATATTACCAGATACTGTTACCACATGGTGGCCTATAGCAACACATATTACCAGATACTGTTACCACATGGTGGCCTATAGCAACACATATTACCAGATACTGTTACCACATGGTGGCCTATAGCAGCACATATTACCAGATACTGTTACCACATGGTGGCCTATAGCAGCACATATTACCAGATACTGTTACCACATGGTGGCCTATAGCAGCACATATTACCAGATACTGTTACCACATGGTGGCCTATAGCAGCACATATTACCAGATACTGTTACCACATGGTGGCCTATAGCAGCACATATTACCAGATACTGTTACCACATGGTGGCCTATAGCAACACATATTACCAGATACTGACTGTTACCACATGGTGGCCTATAGCAGCACATATTACCAGATACTGTTACCACATGGTGGCCTATAGCAACACATATTACCAGATACTGTTACCACATGGTGGCCTATAGCAACACATATTACCAGATACTGACTGTTACCACATGGTGGCCTATAGCAGCACATATTACCAGATACTGTTACCACATGGTGGCCTATAGCAGCACATATTACCAGATACTGTTACCACATGGTGGCCTATAGCAGCACATATTACCAGATACTGTTACCACATGGTGGCCTATAGCAACACATATTACCAGATACTGTTACCACATGGTGGCCTATAGCAGCACATATTACCAGATACTGATTACCACATGGTGGCCTATAGCAGCACATATTACCAGATACTGTTACCACATGGTGGCCTATAGCAGCACATATTACCAGATACTGTTACCACATGGTGGCCTATAGCAGCACATATTACCAGATACTGACTGTTACCACATGGTGGCCTATAGCAGCACATATTACCAGATACTGTTACCACATGGTGGCCTATAGCAGCACATATTACCAGATACTGTTACCACATGGTGGCCTATAGCAACACATATTACCAGATACTGACTGTTACCACATGGTGGCCTATAGCAACACATATTACCAGATACTGTTACCACATGGTGGCCTATAGCAACACATATTACCAGATACTGACTGTTACCACATGGTGGCCTATAGCAACACATATTACCAGATACTGTTACCACATGGTGGCCTATAGCAGCACATATTACCAGATACTGTTACCACATGGTGGCCTATAGCAGCACATATTACCAGATACTGTTACCACATGGTGGCCTATAGCAGCACATATTACCAGATACTGTTACCACATGGTGGCCTATAGCAACACATATTACCAGATACTGTTACCACATGGTGGCCTATAGCAACACATATTACCAGATACTGTTACCACATGGTGGCCTATAGCAGCACATATTACCAGATACTGTTACCACATGGTGGCCTATAGCAGCACATATTACCAGATACTGTTACCACATGGTGGCCTATAGCAGCACATATTACCAGATACTGTTACCACATGGTGGCCTATAGCAGCACATATTACCAGATACTGTTACCACATGGTGGCCTATAGCAGCACATATTACCAGATACTGTTACCACATGGTGGCCTATAGCAGCACATATTACCAGATACTGTTACCACATGGTGGCCTATAGCAACACATATTACCAGATACTGTTACCACATGGTGGCCTATAGCAACACATATTACCAGATACTGACTGTTACCACATGGTGGCCTATAGCAGCACATATTACCAGATACTGTTACCACATGGTGGCCTATAGCAGCACATATTACCAGATACTGTTACCACATGGTGGCCTATAGCAGCACATATTACCAGATACTGTTACCACATGGTGGCCTATAGCAGCACATATTACCAGATACTGACTGTTACCACATGGTGGCCTATAGCAACACATATTACCAGATACTGTTACCACATGGTGGCCTATAGCAGCACATATTACCAGATACTGTTACCACATGGTGGCCTATAGCAGCACATATTACCAGATACTGTTACCACATGGTGGCCTATAGCAGCACATATTACCAGATACTGACTGTTACCACATGGTGGCCTATAGCAACACATATTACCAGATACTGTTACCACATGGTGGCCTATAGCAACACATATTACCAGATACTGACTGTTACCACATGGTGGCCTATAGCAGCACATATTACCAGATACTGTTACCACATGGTGGCCTATAGCAACACATATTACCAGATACTGTTACCACATGGTGGCCTATAGCAACACATATTACCAGATACTGTTACCACATGGTGGCCTATAGCAGCACATATTACCAGATACTGACTGTTACCACATGGTGGCCTATAGCAACACATATTACCAGATACTGTTACCACATGGTGGCCTATAGCAGCACATATTACCAGATACTGTTACCACATGGTGGCCTATAGCAGCACATATTACCAGATACTGTTACCACATGGTGGCCTATAGCAACACATATTACCAGATACTGTTACCACATGGTGGCCTATAGCAGCACATATTACCAGATACTGTTACCACATGGTGGCCTATAGCAGCACATATTACCAGATACTGTTACCACATGGTGGCCTATAGCAGCACATATTACCAGATACTGACTGTTACCACATGGTGGCCTATAGCAACACATATTACCAGAGACTGTTACCACATGGTGGCCTATAGCAACACATATTACCAGATACTGTTACCACATGGTGGCCTATAGCAGCACATATTACCAGATACTGTTACCACATGGTGGCCTATAGCAGCACATATTACCAGATACTGTTACCACATGGTGGCCTATAGCAACACATATTACCAGATACTGTTACCACATGGTGGCCTATAGCAGCACATATTACCAGATACTGTTACCACATGGTGGCCTATAGCAACACATATTACCAGATACTGTTACCACATGGTGGCCTATAGCAACACATATTACCAGATACTGTTACCACATGGTGGCCTATAGCAGCACATATTACCAGATACTGTTACCACATGGTGGCCTATAGCAGCACATATTACCAGATACTGTTACCACATGGTGGCCTATAGCAGCACATATTACCAGATACTGA